>NW_005841945.1:1207304-1264126 GCF_000455745.1 Alligator sinensis | reverse complement strand
CTCCCCATGGCTTTCAGGTTCCCAATGCTCTCTTTCTTCAGGCTGGGTTGTCCTTGTGGGTGCCACATGGTTTGGTGGTCCACAGCTTCCCCCGTCCTCATCTTCCCCTCCCCCCAGCAAGCCTAGTTTAAAGCCCGCCGGAGGAGATCCGCCAACCTAGAAGAAAACACACGCTTACCTTTGGGGGACAGGTGAAGCCCATCCCAGCTGAGCATGTCCCTCGTCGTAATGTGCGGGTCGTTGTCCAGGAAGCCGAAGCCTGCCTCGAGACACCACTGCCGAAGCTGCCAGTTGGTCTCTCAGATGCAGTTCTCATGCCGTCTTCTGCATCCGTTCATTGGTAGGATGGAAGAGAATACCACCTGTGCACCGAACTCCTTCAGCACGCCGCCCAGAGCATGATAAAAGACATGTGCTGATGACCTTCCTCTCAGGCATTACAAAGCTGCTTTCTACCTCAGCCTGTCCAAACACACAGTAGTTGGCTTTGAATTAAAAAGGTCTTTGTAGAAGAGAGTGACTCTTCTGTGTTGTCTCATGTGTAGAGGGACAGTTCATACATGGGTACGCATTCATTGCAATTTAATTGAGTTCATTGCCCAAGAGCTCAATAGGAGTGTCAATATTCAATTAAAATATAAGGGAAAATAACTGAACTGGCAAGAAGTTCATCTTTAATGTTATGTCCATTTTTTTTCACTATATTAGTATCAGTATTTACTTGTTTATTCCATGGTCATACATGCTACTCATGCACTAAGACTATGTTATAAGAAAACATTCATGTTAAAAGAGCATTTAAGAACCTTTCTAAAGTTATAGAAAACTTAAGTGCTCTCTTGAATGGAGTTGCACTTTAAGCATGTGCTCACATTCTTTCCTTAATCAGAATCTAGGTCCCTTTGCAACAATATCAAATTACTGTCACTATCTATAATCCACGCATACACCCCTCATATGTACATGGCTTACGAGTACATTAAATAAGTCTATAACATATGTCTAAACCAGAAAATAATTTGCCAAATTTGGATCATCCTAATGGATATCATGCCTCCTGTTCTAACATCAATTATTTTGGCTCATTAATTGAGATATGAAAATAGATCTTTAAGCTCTGTGTCACCAGTTTGTATATGGAATACTGTCCAGCAGTCATTACTGTTTGATAATATGAGTGAATTGGCAGACTCAATTCTAGTTCCTAGTGGAGAATGTATTAAATAAGTCATTATGCTGGCACTTTCTTGGCAGTATTAGTAAAGAGGTCAAGGACACTTTTGTCAGCTTATGTGATAATGCTTGCACTGCTACTTGCTTTTTCTATTGCCAACTGTTGTTTGAATAAATGAACTTTCAACGTAGATAGTTCTGGTATCTAAATTCTTAGAAATGTAAATTAGTTGAAGATTTGAATAGCAAACAACTCTAATATACACAAGTAGGCACATAGAAGAGGACTTAGGTACCTAAATCCAATTCCATTCCACTCTGTTCAAGTCCTAAATATCCTTTAATGCATCTACTTTTGTAACACACCATCAGCTGACCATTACATTTTGTGGAAATCCATAAGCGTTATCTATTTTTGAAGTCAGCAGAGTACTGTAGAAGTACAAAATTATTATGCAAGCCATGAAAGTAATAGCAACACACTTGAGAAAACAAGAGCTAGGACAAATATAAGATGGGGTTGACTACCTACTTCTCTCTGCCTGATTATCACTCATTCATGTTCATCATAGTAGCTCATGTTCCCTGGCTGTCACTTTAATCTGTCCCAGAGTTTTCAAAGTCTGTAAGATCTGGTTTGCTCAATATTAAGCATTCTGCATTCTGCATTAGCAAACTGTACTTCCTTCTACACAGAAATTCTTTTTCCCTTACCATTAGCTCATAATGGTAATGGGAAAAGAATGTATTGTTGAAGGAAATGCAAGTGGGCCTGGCTTTTCAGTACTTGAGGGAGGCAGTTACTAAAATACGATGAGTTCTCTAGACATTATCATGGTGACCCAGGAACTATAGTAAAACCTAACACAAAAGGATCCAAAAGACCAGAACAGGGGAAAGCTGAGAGGTATGGTTGTTATGCCTAAGGCACTCTGTAGAAGGTACAAGGCATTCTAGAACTGCTGATTTTTGCTGACAATTCACCTTTTCTGATGAAAAGAATTTGTATTGGTTTAAAGAAAACAAAACACCCTTATTGCTCTTTGGGCTTGTTAATACTTTTTATATGTCCTCAGTGAAGTCAAAACTGTTTGTAGATGATGTGCTGTGCCATTTATGGAACACATTATTTCATATGCAGATATTAAAAATAAACTGCATTTTCACAGACCTGCATTTTGCATATTGGCATCTGTTCCACCCAGGAGAGCACACAAAACACCAACAGACTCTCCCTATGTCAGAAGAAGGGTGTTTGTGCCTGAAACGTGCAAAGAACACATTTCCAACTGTTTAGTTGGTATAATAAAAGATATCATTTACCCAAAGAACCTTGTCAAACCAACCACATTTCTGGATCAATACAGGCTCAAATTTAGGACAAGAACAACAGCAGCAAAACACTGAAGTGTTTACTTAGCCTTTGTTTAAATTCAGGGACTTTTGTTTTTGTTCTCTTGTCTTTATGGCAAAGATAGGTCTTTTTATAGAAATGATTGCTAGGGTCTTAAGTTTATGCTGTCTTCCAGAAGGCGTGACACACAAAAATTGAAGGAACATAAAACTCTTATTATACTACATGGAATTCACTAAAATTATGTATCACTTATCATATAAACCTGGATATTCTGTTGTTACAGGTACATTTATTATAATTGGCCTTATTTTTCCTCTATACTATCTCATATAACTGGAAATCTATGAAAAGCTAGTCTGCTAGGCCAGAAGATAATTAAAGCAAAAAAAAAAAAATGTCTGGGTCCTGCATTGAGCAACCTTTCCTCCTTATCAATAGAGTCTTATGTTGTTTTTTTAGTAGCTCTCATGCCCTGGTTACTAAGGCCCCCCTGGCAGATGTTCAGTTAAAGGCACCATGGGATCTGATGCATTATCTGAACTATAGTGCCTCCAGCTATGCTACATGTGCATGGCATGAGGTACAATTGTGGGATTAGGGATCCCACCATATTTCTGGTGCAGGGGGAGCCCAGGATCATGACCACAGGTTCTCCCTGCATGGGCAAGTCAGTCATCTGATCCTTGACGCAGGATGCTCTGATGCTCTCCTGAAACTGGGAGCCCAATCAGCTGATGCCTATCCACGCATGCAATTTAAGGTGTGATGGGAGCCAACAACAAAGTTATTACACAAAGCATGCATTAGATCCCACAGTACCACAAAGTTACTACACATATTTGTGTAATAACTTTGTGGCTTATTCCTTGTTTTATCATGTCAGTGTTTGGATTAATGTTTGGCCAAGTAATTACTTAAAATGTGATTAACTGGTTAATCATATCTTAAGTGTAATATCTACCAGGGGCATAAGCGGTTGAACCACAGCTGATCAGTGTCTTGTCTGATGTCAGAGTTTAAGCATCCCTTTTCTGTATATGGTCTCCATAAAAATATAATTGTTTCATAACATACATCATCATCTCTTCAAGATGTTTTGAGATGCTTATAATAATCTTCAAAGTATTTAGTAAGATCCAGGCCAATTCTTTCAAAACTGGAACTAAGCCATGTTATTTGGACACCATAAATACAATTCTTAGCCACTGAAATGCCCCAAAGTGGGTTTTTCTCTGATATTCATAAGTTTTATAGCCCTGTAGCCACAATCAGGCCTTCATGTCATTACTTCTAGTATGGGGCAGTAGATGTCCCCAGTGAAATATTTTTGTGTTATAGTGAAAAAGCCTTGCAAAAAACACTTTTTTTTAGGCATGCTTCAAAGAATTGTGCAGTAGAAAACACCACAATGAAAGCTTAGTCCTGAACACTTTTCCTCATGTTTAAAGTAGCTTTTACTCAGCCATATAGTACCATTGAAGCAAATGGGATTAGTGTGTGACTAAAAGTTTGCAGGATCATGTCCTATTACCAGTATTTGTCTAGAGCAAAGGTGTTCAGTTTTTTTTTTTAATTAATGCCTATTTTGGCAAATTGTGAAAGGCCAGAAAGCTGAATTTACATATAAACTGTCTTCACTATTTAGGCAAAATGCTTTTGGGGTCAAGTCTCTGAATGGTGTAAATTGTCACAATTGTCTCCCAGTGAGGATGTGCCTACGACCAATAATATTTGCTTGTCTTCCTTGATAAATGAATGGAATTTAATGTTTGTGTAAGTTTAATAAAATACCTGCATTTAGCTGATCATTTATAGGGTAAAGGTAGACACAGGCAGTACACTAGTAACCACCTCTGGCCAGATCTGAACCTCAGTTAAACTCCGGGCTTCTTATTTTAAGGATTTTTTCTTATCAGCTGACAGCTGAAGTACTTTAGCTTTCCTTGCATTCTAAATATCCATTTTATTGTTATTGCTTTTCCTGAGATTTTGTGAAAAAGTTTTGCCGTCCCTACATAATCAAAGTGCATGTTTTCCATGATCTGGACATATTAAAATATTAATACAATTGACTTAAAGAACTGATAATGGAGATATGGAATTTATATTTCTAGGTCAGCTATCTGAATCCAGTCCAAGACAGTAATGACAGTATCATCACCATCTGGACCTTGTGAAATATCCAGATGGTATTAATTTTTAATATTATTTTCTAAGTACATTTTTAAATTTTCTAGAGTGCCTTTGACTGGGAGCCTCATAACTCATAAGATGCATGTATCTCTCCTGTTCAGTGCTTCATAAAATTATAGAGTTAGAAGGAATCTCATGTGTCTTCTAGTTCAACCTCCAGTACAGGTGCAAGATTTGATATTCCTAAATCATCCCAAACTTGTGAAATTTTCTACTCAGTAAGATTCTACAGCTTCCATGGGCAATTTATTCCATGTCCAAGTGCTCTTAAGGCCTTGATATGTCATAGTTTATGGCAGCTCCTGGAACTCTTAACACCTAGATTGTCTGCACATTAACACCTGAAACTGGTTTCAAGCACTCATTATGCAGCTCAAAGTGATGTCATTCCAAGCCTGGATTGTCTTTGATCTGTACTACTCAGCCTACTCTAGGCTGCACTTGAGTGTAAATACTGCACTCCCTTGTTGGTCTAAATTAGGCTTATGCAACCCCTTGCCCACCGCAGATCACTGCTTACTGCCTCCCCCCATCCCCTCGGCCTGTGCTGTCTGTCTTGGGGGAGCAGGCAGGGAAAGGTTAACCTACCTGCCTGGCTACTGCTGCTGCTCTCTGGGACAGAAGAGCAGCAGCCTGGCAGTTGGGAAGGCAGGTTAACCCTTCCTTGCCTGCCCCCATGGGACAGAAAATGCAGGCATCTACAAGTAAGTAATGCCCTGGGGCAGGTGGGAGGCAGAAAGTGTGTGGGGGGGGGAGCCCTGGGGTGAGGAGAGGGACCGAGGGAGCCCACGGGGGCGGGGGGGAGGAAGCCTGGGATGGAGGGGAGTAGGGGAGATTCTTACCTATCAGTCCTCCAGGCCCCTGCTGGCCTGCAGTGCGACTGCTTGAAACTTGAGCTGGCACTGATACCAATCAACATTTGTGCAGCTTACAGTATAACAAGGCCCTTACAGGTAGGATTTTTTTCCTGATTGTCATCCAAATCTGATTTTCTGGAGTTTAAAATCATTTTCACATGCCCTAGACTCTATATCAAGGAAAAACAATATTTTTGTATCCTTTTCTTTGGCTTCCTTCCAATGTCTTCCCTCAATCTCCTTTTCTGTAAACTAAAAATATCTAGTTCATTCAGCCTTTTGTCAAGTGTCCCACTTTCTAACCTTTTGTGTTAGAAAAAGTCTTGGCAGGTCATTGAACACCAGGTACAGGGTTCACTCAGGGTTCAAGAAACCAGATGGGGTGAAGTGGAGCAGGCACATTTCAAGTATGGTCTGAGGTCAGAAGCCGCAGGTCAGTCTATGGGTGGGGAGTGAGGATATGGATTGGATATCCTCACAGAAAACTGGCTGGATCATTGGGCTCAGATGGTAGCAGTCAATGGCTCGATGTCTAGTTGGCAGCTGGTATCAAGTGGAATGCCCCAGGGGTTGGTCCGGTGGCCAGTTTTGTTCAATATCTTCATCAATAATCCAGAAGATGGGATAGAGTGCCCTGTCCTCAAGTTTTCAGATGACACCAAGCTGGGGAGGGTGGGGTGGAGAAGAGACGCTGAAGAGTAGGGGTAGAATTCAGAGTGACCTAGACAAATTGGAGGATTGGGCCAAAAGGAATCTCATGAGGTTCAACAAGGACAAGTGAAAAGTTCTGCACTTAGGATAGAATAGTCCCATGCTGGCTAAGAAGCTGATCTACAGAAACATTTGGAGTACTGTGTCCAGTTTTGGGCCAGCCATTACAGAAAGGATGTGGACAAGTCAAAGAGAGTCCAGCAGAGGGCAAAAAAATGGTGAGGGGGCTGGAGCACATGACTTCTGAGGAGAGGCTGAGGGAACTGGGCTTCTTTAGTCTATAGAAGAGAAGAGTGGATGGGGATTTAATAGCAGCCTTCAACTACCTGAAGGGGGGTTCAAAAGAGGATGGGGCTAGACTGTTCTCAGTGGCAGCAGATAACAGAACAAGGAGCAATGTTCTCAAGTTGCAGCAAGAGAAGTTTAAGTTAGATTTTAGGAAAAACCTTCTCACATGGAGGGTAGTAAAACACTGGAACAGGTTACCCAGAGAGGTGGTGGAATCTCCATTCTTGGAGGTTTTTAAGACCTGGCTAGGCAAAGGCTTGGCTGGGATGATCTATTTGGGGATGGTCCTGTTCTGAGCAGGGGGTTGGACTAAATGACCTCCTGAAGTCCCTTCCAACCCTAATTTTCTATGATTCTACGATAGGCTGAGTCAAGAAGGCAAAGGATCCTAGAGGTTATTAACAATTTACCTCTAGGAACGGAAAAGACAAAAGCATCAGAAGAAATATCTAAAGAAACTTATCTAAATACACAAAAGAAAATAATGTAAAAAGATTGCAAATATTCCCCAATAGGAAGTGCATTTGAACCATATAATTACAAGAAAAAGCTCTTGTAAGAGACAAAGCTTGTACGTAAGTTGCATTTTAGACATAGGTTGCCAACCTCCATATTTCTCCAAACCTATTCCCTTGAAAGTAAGAAACTTCCCCAGATTTTTTCTTCTCAGAAAATGTTAAGAGAGCATATTCAGGATGGTTCACTCACTTTTCTATCTTTGGGAGAAAATACACACGCTGCATTAGCTTCTCTTGGAAACCACATCTTTATTTCTTCCTCCCTTCCTTCCTTCCTTTGCCGTTTCTTCCTGGGCTTTCCAGTATACTTGAGTCACTGGAAATAACTGATTCATGTTGTTATGTTGTCCATTATGTTATTCTAACCATAAAATATCCTTAGCATATGTCATTCTAAAAGGACTCAATTTCTATGCTTCTCTTTATAAATGTCTGTGCTTCTCTGTACCAGTAACTTCTCCAACAAAAGTCTCATGTTGAAAGGCATAATTCATATATTTGTTACTGTACGTTTCTCTGCCCTTTCTATCAGTGCTATATTACTACCCACAACCTCACATTTAGGGAAGCCTTCTAAATATTTCACCGTTAATCCATTGTGTGTGTTCTCAAACTGAAAAAGCCAATACTGAAAGGTTTATTTGAAGATATTTTGAGATTTTCTACTTTCTGAACAATAGGGGCTGCATTCTGTTCCACCTGTTAGACATCTGACATGCAGTGCCTTCAGGGTTGGGGAGGGGGGCATTGCTCAGACCTGCTGAAGCCTCATTTGGGCTCTGAGATTACCCCTTGAAGCCACCTTAGGCTTGGCTGCTAGTGCCAGGGGGAAGCCCAAGCTCTTTTCCACTCTGAGACCCGCACCTTTCAGTCTTTTACCTTCTCTGGTTCTCTGTAGCCCTAAATCCAGGAGTGAGCATTCAATTTCATTCTTGAGAGAAGGACTTCACCTCCTCTTGGGATGACCCAGTACAACCCACAGTTCCAAGCAACACAGCAGACTGTAAAGGCATTTACTGGGACAAAGGCCATGGAGCCAGAGGTTGTCTGTTCATCCAGCTCCAAAAGGATTAAGCAGTCCCTCAATCCCCAATCCAGTTTGCGCAGCCATGAGCACACCCAGATATCCTCCACTTCCTCTCTCCCCAGACTCTTCTGTCCAGGAGCTGCAAAGCTGCTTGTTTCCAGCCAGGTCTCCCATTGTCATATATATCTCCTCTGCACATCTCTTAAATGTTGAGCATCTCAACTTTGTTGATATGTCAACAAAGCCATTCAAGGCTCTGCTGATTCTAAGGGTCCACCTGGTCTCCTATACAAAACCAGCTCAGGCATTTAACCTTTCATTCTATGTTCTCATGCTAATTAGGTAAACAGAATCACAAAATGAACACAGTTAACACAGAAATGTCACATTAAAGACCATAGTCTATCACAGCACTTAGTTGTGATTTTATTCCACTCTGTTCAAATCCCTGAAAATCCATTAATGTATCTGGTTTTGTAGTATACAATCATTTGACCCTTAAGATGGAGTCACCAAAACTCAAGGAAGAGGAGGAGCCTCTCACCTTTGTATGAACAGGTTTTAGGGGACTGGAGCAGGTTGGAAAAGAATAACATTTAGATGTCTAATAGGTTGAATAGAATCTGGCCTTAGAGGAATGTCTACATATCACCGTATGGCAACATTGCTACGGTGCTGTGCTTTTGGAAGTACTAAAGCACAGCGCAGTATGAGTGGTTACTGCATTGTGCATGTGGCACATGGGTAAATTTTGCTGCTACATTGCTATAGCAACATGCTATACCCAGGGAGCATGCCGCTACAGTGATGTAGCTGATGATCACATGTAGACACACATGATCGCTACATCTCCATAGTGCACTGTATGGCAACATAGTATGTCACTATGTTGTTGTAGGGTGATGTGTAGACATGTCCTAGGTGAGCAAATTTAGACAGATATATAGAAAGAGAATCTTATTATGAGTGGACTGGGGCATTTCATTACAGTTTCTTTAACTGAAGATCTCTTCAATTTGATCAGTTAAACTCACTGTGCATCTTCTGAAATTATTTCAACTCCACATCTTGAAACAGACTTCCAAAGCTGTTTTGTATTTTTTTCTTCTCTAGTGTCCCCATTAAGAAACTTCATTTCTCCTTTAAGTTCTGCATTTAACCAGATGGATCCTTGTGCAAACCAGAATAGAAATAAGTATTTTTGGTAGTGTTCTCTTTATAAGGTGTACTGGAGTAAGCTTGAGATAATTATGAAAACTACCTAGAAGATCTTGCTGGCTTAACAGACAGCACAAAGCTTCTAAGATAGATTGCCAAATAGTCATCACTTTGATCCCATGTCCTTTACCGCTTCTTTATTAACTCCCAGGTCATCTTCAAAGCCTGTGTTCTAATTTTTTTAAAGATGGAAGGCCTTTGGGAGAATGGGCATATTCCATTTTGTGTTTCTTTATAATGTATGAAGAGAAGTGAAAGCTATGATAGATGACATCCATAACTTTTTCATGCAGCCTTCTTACTTTAACAATACCAGAGATTTTTTTTTTTTTGGCTGCATTGTTGCATATCCCAGAAATGTAGAATAGGAGCTATTTGAGATATTAATTAAATGGACTGTGATTTTGAGTTTTAAAATAAAGATATTATTTTTGCAAACATTAGTGTTATTTAGTTTTTAACAAAAACATTTAAAATTTAAAATACATTTTCTCTTTCAGGTGAGATAATAATCACCACCTGTTCAACATCCTTATGAGACAAGTCACTTTACATCAATCATATACAGTTAAAAATCTTAAATTTGTATCTATTAATATTCTTTTCTGTTGATGGTGCTTTTTATTTTTGGTAAAATAAAACATAGAACATTTTAAAAGCAATATTGTCCCAGCACCTTAGAGATTTTTGTGGTTTTAAATTAATATTCATCAATAAGATTTGATTAATCATCTTTGATCACCTAAAATTCTTCTTGGGAATTCATTATGCATATGAAATATTTAATATTTTATCACCATTTCTTGAAACAGACATCATCTGGGATATTACATGTAATGATGGATCATAATCTTACAAGGAAAGATATCTGGCTTCTTGCCAAATTACAACCAGACATAACATTCGTAGGAAAGTACATTGTTTCTACAGCAGTTTACAAGGCATATTGTAAAGCATAAATACAGAAGGTATTAGCTTTTCCAGCTCAGAGGCCTTTGGACATAGCCTATCCTTTCATTGCTTTTTTTTTTTTTTTTTTTTTTTTTTTTTAAGTGCCTTGGCAATATTTTTCTTTCAATTTCAGTTTGTGTAACCCTTCCAAAAATAATTTACATCATGTAATGTGGTATTAAAAACTAATCTCATATTACAAATATGCCCTTGTATGTGGAAGAATTAGATAATTGTATAAGGCTACTCATGGTAGGCAAAATTGAACTTGGTCATGTTTGCAATATTAGGTTTTTAATAGGGTTCAATGGAAATGAAATGCACAGCTTTCATTAATAGTAATGAAAATTGAATTTCATATTACCCTGTGTAAAAACTGGGGAGTGGGAAACATCTTATATCAGCTCTGCGGGTCAATTAACAGCTAATGTTAATAGTATGTGATCTATGCTGTCTACCAATTTTTAATCTCTCTTCCTCCCTGCTTCTTTTGGTAGAATAATGTCCTGGTGTCTTTTCCTTTATGTTTTGCACAGCATCAAGTGATTGTCAGTGCACAAGATATCATTCTATATAAAAAATCAAGGAATCACTCTGACAAACTATTATTGAGGCAGTTTTGAGGACAGAAACTTTGAACAGGGGAAGTGAAGGACAGTATTTGAATTTTGGGGGGAAACAAAGGAATGATTATAGAATTTAAAGATATCTAGGTATTTTTTGTCTCCTATGTTTGGATCCTATTTGAATCCTCAAAAATAGTAGTGCCTTTATGAACTTATCTCACAAAAGTGCTATGAGGTTAAAGGAGGTAGTATTAGCATTTATAGCTTGGAAATTTGGGCACAGAGGCCTGATTCAAAGCCAAGTGAAGTCAATCTCGTCTTTTGGTAGGATTTGATTTACATATTAGTTGAGGACTCCAGTTTGCATTGAAATAATTAGGGATTTTTTGTGGCAACTTTAAAAATATTAAATCACCTTAGAAATAACTTTAAAAAAGACTGTAATTTCTTGCATACACCATGCCTTCAAATAGGAAATGCACCTTGTTTTTGGGAAGGTAGAATGAAGAATTTTTTTCCCCAGAGTTCTGGTTGTGCAGAACAGGGACAGAGCCTAATATTTAGCTGATTTATCCTTCCTTTCCTGCATAACTATAAAACCTGAACCCCAAGCTGCTACTAAGTACTGGATGCCATGAGTAGATCTATGATTTTGAAAGGAACTAAAGAATCCCCAGGGCTGTCAAAGAGGATGAGAGAGGCCAGAAGATACCAGACAGCAAAATTGCCCTAAGAAACATTAGCTTGATTAGTGGAACATCAAAACCATTAAAAAGGAGAGATGATCAGTAATACCTATGGAGTGAAGAACGATGAGCCATTAAATTAAATGACTCTCTCAGGTGCCTGAATATTAATGCCATTATTGTTGCACTACTAAGCAGGAATCAAAGCAAGGTACTAATATTCTGGGCAGAAAATCAGCTACCCTGCTTAAGATGTGCACCAAATTTTAGGGGCCTGATTTACTTGGGAAGAAGTGTGTGTGATATGCGAGTAAATGTGGTGATAGGGTCCAGGTGTTGTTGATTGCCCTCAAAGCTTGTATAACCTCTTTCTCAACTATACAGTTGATCTAATAAAAGATATCACTAAAAAATTCTTCTGTCTTGTATGAAAAAAATGCATGCACTTTTGTTTTTGTGGGTCTTACTATCACAAAGAAGCTTGTAGTGAATTTTGTTTGCAGGTCAGTCTGAGTGATAACAGAGAATGCTAAGAAAGAGGTATTGTGGCTTTGGCTATGGTGAGTTTCAGTATTCCCTAACTCTGACCATTCCTAAGACTTGATTTTTCTACATCAATAAAGATTTTTCTGCACTAAAAAAGAATGCAAACCTTATGTTGCTCCTAGGTACATAGATTTAAAAGCCAAGACTTCTAGATGAAGGGAAATCCTTTCTTGTCATTGTAGCTGTTAACATTTTACCTTCAACTACATACATTTTAAGAAGTTCTTTATTTACCTAGGGTTTCAAAGAGAAAGAGGAATGGAAACAGTGGCTCTTCAATGTGATATTGATGATAACCTAGGTTAGGTACAGTCATTGCACTTAACGTGTTAAGTGCACAGAAAAAACTTTAAAGCTGTAACAGAATAGATCTTCATGGCACTTAAAGCACTTTTAAAATGGTGGATCCCACTCTCAGATAACCTTCAGTGGATGTGGTATTAGACTAAAGTGCTTTAGGTTATAGCACTTTTTTGAACATCTGTACCCCATTCATCATGCTTCAGTGTAGGTCTTATTCTGCCACCATCCCCTTTACTGGGTGGCTTCCTAGCCTTAGCTGGTTCTCATGTGCTCCAGATGAACACTGGCTTAGCCCCACTCCTGGGCTGTCATAGAGAAGAGACAGAAAAAGCTGTGTCTCCTCCCTTCACAGCCAGGTGTGGGGGTGGGGAAACAAAGCCTTTCCATCATGTGGATACTCCCCACCCCCTCAACCCTCAAACTTGCAGACTCAGGTCTTGGTGCAGGCCACACTGGGTCCATGAGGCAAACAGGCTCCATTTTCCCCTCTCCCAGCCCTAGTTCCCAGTACAGTGAAAAGCCAGACTGGATAGCCCCATGCTGCAGCTCTGACTGTCATTGTCAGAAGTCTTGTGGGGGGCAGGGTGGTGAAGGGACCTCTGCCTCCCTGCAAGGGCCCCTCCCTCCCCCGCCCCCAGCTTGCTGGCTGAAGTCTTGGAGGGGCTGGGTTGGGTCCATATAGCTGCAGCCAGGAGATGCAGCCAGCCCAGCTTTTCTCCACACCAAGAACTAGGGTCAGGGATAAACAATGCCTCTTCTGCCATGAGCCCCCCCTGCCCCAACAGTTTGCTGACTGGGGTCTTGGGGGCGGGGGGCAGGCTGAGTCTATGCAAGCTGTTGGGGGGGCCCAGATGATGGGGGACTCTGTTCCACCTCCCCCCCCAGTGACATCTGACAGTCATCAGCTGGCAGAGGGGCTGAGCTGGGGAGAGGGGCCACTCTGGAAGCCTCCTGAGAGGTGTGCAGGAGCGCCACCCCCCCCCACCCCCGTACTGGCCTTAGACAGTGCAGGCAGGTACCAAGCCCTCCCTTACACACACACCAAACAACAAATGTTTGTTGATTAATTCCTACTCTAACTTATAGTACTTTAAGTAAGTGCAGTAGAGTGCTTCCACCAGGGGCTTTTTGAACATCTGTACTTAGGCCTAGCCTTCGAGCACTTGTACACGTGACAGGGGTTTAGTCCTTAGGGTTGTATTGTATGTCCCTTAAATTGAAATGGTGGGTTTCTAATTGAAACTCTGGGGTTTTATTTTTCCATGTCTGTTATGGTGAGGGGCCCAATCCTTTTTTTTTTCCTCCCCATGAGGGGCCCAATCCTTTTTATTTTCCTGACGGAACCTACCCACAACTAGGGGGTGAGTTGTCGGTGGAGCAAGTGATGCCTGAGCTGTAGGGGGCCCCAGTTCTTACCACCATGGTGGTGGCACCCACCCCTCTCCCCCTCCGGGGCCACCTGGGTGGGCTGCTAGAGGGCTGGTTGCTGCCCCAACTCAGAGGCAACACCCAGCCCAATCCAAGTCTTCCCTGACCCTGAGCTGGGGCAACACGTGGCCAGCTGGCAGCCTGCAGGGGGGGCCCTGAGGGCCCACTGGCAGCTCATTTCCTCACTCTGGGAGAGGCAGGCAGGCTTCACGAAAAAAAGAATTGGGCCCTTCAGTGCTTCTGCCTTCAACGGTCGCCTTAGTCTAATGTGGTATAAAGTAATTTAGTCTAATGTGGTATTAGCTGCAGGCACATGCTGAAGGCAAAAGCAGTGAGAGGCCCACTCCTTTTTTTTCAGCGGAGCCTGCCCGCCTCTCCCATGGCTGGGGGGTGAGCTGACTAATAGCTGCAATGCTTTGTTGCAAACTCATTTAAAACCCCCAAAACTCTTGCACTTGTACAGTGTGATACCATTAGGCCACACAAAGTAACATTTTCATCATGTGTACAAATGCTCTTCAAAGCTTAAAATAGCCCACAAAATATGATGAAATAGAGAAAATGAGATAATATAGAATAGAAAAATAGAATTTTTCTTGAACTAATTGGCTGTAACAGATACTTGACATTACAGTCTATTTTCTCCTTTTATTTCCACTTTTTCTCTTTCTGTATTTTCTGTGATTATTTAGTCCTAATGTCTAATACATAGTATTTTGAGTGAGATGTAGAGTTGATTCAAGATTCTCTCTGCCCCCTTTAAGCCTCACATAGGAGTTTTTCAGGGATAAAATGGATTAAGGAGCTGCATGATCCTGTATACTTTAGAAGGTTATCTTTACATTTAACTATCACTGAAGATCACAGTGCCACCAATACAACAGAGTTCTTAATCCCATATTTAATTCTTAACATATGAGTAGTTTTATTAACTTTCATAACACTATGTATGGGGCCAAAATTAGCCATGTGCTTTAATGCTGAATGGATTGAGGTAACTGGAGTAAATCAGAGGAAGTTTCTCAGCCTAGTTCAAGACATGAGTATATTTTTCTTTCCTGATAGCTCTATTTTATTTCTAATACTCAGGCTTACCTTTACTCAAAAACCTTGTGTATCTGTAGCTCCTTCCAGTCAGATACCTGGGTGCTAGAAGCTGTATAATTGAGGAAATAGAATCTGGGTTTAATAGTTAATTTTGTCAGATAATTTATTCTCAGTGATCAATTCAGCCAACTTCATTAGGGATTTTAGACAATGGTAAAAGAGAGAGAGAGTGAGCGAGCGAGCGCATGTAGATCTGAAGTTCCAAAGATCTGATCCAAAGACCACTGAGACCAGTAGAAAGACACTACTGGGCTCTGAATCATTCTGTAGGAAAACAAGTTAGCCATTTGTAAGTTTTTAAGGCTATTATATACACTTTCCAAAAGTATAGGAAAATTGCAGCATTTCTTGAATGCCCGAAATGAAATCAAGGACAAAATGAACAAGTTAACCAGTTGTATAAGTATTAGTTCTATTATTATATACTGTTTCCTAAGTGTACGAAAATTATAGTGTTTCTTGAAAGCCTAAATTTAATATGAAGCTTTTGTTGATCTATTTTTCAATCTTCTGATTGAAACTTCCAGAGAAGAAATACTGTCTTAATTCAGAGTAGGTTTTTATATGCAAGCTTGATTTCAAAATGTAAGAGGTGATGGTATAACAAAACAGCAGGCATGATATTCTCAGTCTTTACAAATCGCTGAGTCAAACATATGCCAGATAAGATAATTTTTTCTTGTGCAAAAAGACAGTATTCCTCACAGTCAGTATTAGACAGTATCTGTAATATATACTCTATGAAAGAAAAAGTAAGCGCGCTTTGTATAAAATAATATATACCGGGCTGCTGAGACTCAAAGGATTTCTTGCCCCCAAAAAAGTGTTTATAAAAGGTAAATCTGGTAAAATACTATTTTTACCATACTTAACTGGCAACTGCCAGTCATCTAATCCAGGGCTTGGCAATGTTTTCCAGCAAGGGGCTGGAATGATGCAGTTTGGGTCTGTGGTGGGTGGATACTAGTAACTGGCCATCTCATCTCTTCTCCCTGCCACCAAAGTCATGACTACACAGGCTAGATCCAAAGGCTCTGCAGGCAGTAGGTTGCCTGCTCTAATCAATTAGAAGCAGTGTCAGAAATATTTGTGATACAGGCAACCCCCACTTAACGCTGTTTCGTTTCGCACTGTTTCGCTATAACACTCCTTTTAAATAGATACCCGATTCCATTTAGTGCTCACAGTTGCCATCTTGGGTCATTAAAAACTTTCTGTTTTGCTTAACGCTCATTTCACTTAACGCTCGGTTTTTCAGGAACCAATTAAGAGCGCTAAGCAGGGGGGTGCCTGTACTGACTCAAAACAACAACTTTGAGATTGTTCAGTAATATAAATGCCAGAATCTGGAAGTCATAATCCCACTGTTATCTGTTGTGACTTTATCTCTCCCTTTCTATGAAAATGCCACAGAGGAAAGCTTAAAATTCATGCAAATTAAACCATGCCTAGATCTGCTGATTGAACTGTGTGACAGTTTAGTAAGCAAAATAGTAGTGGGACAGATTACTTGTTTTACAATATTTTCAGCATGCAGACAGTCTCTCGGTATTACAAAATTGTGTGTGTGTGTCACTTACTATTCCCTGCTAAATATCAGTTTTCTGTGCTAAATTTCTGCTGTGCTAATAATGATAAAAAGAGATTACAAGACTTTTCTTTCCAATGGAAATAATACATTGTCTTCCGTTTCCTGCTACTGTGAAAAAGGCTGAACCAATTATGCCTAAACTTAAAAAACATATATGAATTAATATGTTCAGTCCAGATCTGAAACCTTTCCAGTCAATAGTCATAAAGGAGAAGATATTTAAAAAAGAGGTTGGGGGCAGTTTAAAAATATTAAGTATAATTGTTGCTACTTATTTTACAGAAGAAGCTTTTGAAAACATTAATAATGTTGTCAAGTATCTATAAATTTAGAATGATCAGAATTAAGGTTTCCTGTACACTCTTAATTTAGTCCTTCGGGGTTCATGCATTATCAAACAGTCTTTATTCACCTGGACATGGGTACATACCATGACAAATTGCAGCCTATGCACTTCAGGTTGGGCTTATTTATAAGCAATTGAAAGCTGGGCTTCATAACCAGAAGTATTAAACAACCTTAATAATAGTTAGTGCTACGGTAATATCCCTGCCTGTAATATCTGTCTGCAGATGCTATGACTAATATTGCGATACTGCAATCAAGTCTGCTACAGAGGTTTATTACTATGTGTCATTGAACAAGTGCATTTCTAACTAGGCCCAGCAGGAAATAGTGCTTATTGGCCACATCAACATGAGACACTGACTGCACTGTTGTTACTGTACAGTCATTTAGTACTTGTTAAGATAAACAACTACTAAATGACTGGACAATAGCCCAAGTTACTGCACAGTAGCACTGGTGAATGCTTTTTTTTGTGGTGCTACTGTGCAGTAGCTAATGGGTTTTGTCACGCGATGCTACTGCACTGTAGTGTCAGGCTAATGTGCAGTCAGCACCTCATGTAGACATGGCCACTGGTATTACCATCAGTGGTAATCATGGTATTACCGTCAATGATCTGGATGAAAATATGAAAATTCTCACTACTGAAATTTTCAGAAGAGACAACAGTTGAGGGGGGAAATAGGAAATGAAGAGAATGACTAACTAACACGCTGGAGTCTGGATAACTTTAGGAGGTGATATGTAGAGCTCATTGCAAGATTAGAGTCCTAAAAAGAAAGAAGGTTATTTGGATGGAGGAAAAGTTTTGCCAAACAAAGCCTGCTCTAGCTGAGGAATCTACCTTTCTTTTATCCAATTATATGTGATTATGTAAGGTCTCTAAGCTCTTTCAAAGTCAGAAGAAGATAAATATCTTAAAGCAACCCCTACTTCAGAAGTTTTGTGTTTTTTTTTTTAATTGAGTAACTGGTGGCTATCTCAATTCCTGAAGAGGTTGTACCTCTTGAGACTGTGTTTTAAAAAAGGATATAAATTAACAAGCTGATATCTCTGCATTGCTACCTGACCTACATAAGCTTATTTCCTCATGTACCAGAAACAAATTTATGTAAAGGCTCAATGGATTCTGGTGCCTGATCCCAACAAGTTTGCCTCTGCTTTGCTACACGTACCTGGTGGAAGACAAGATTTTGAGATTGGGCATTAGATCCCAAGTGGCCTTTCTACTTGCAAGTGCAGTGGGAGCTCAGGGTCATGATCCCAAACTCCCGCTGCACCAGCAAATTGAAAGCTGAGTACCTGCAGTTTTGGGGCCAGGGTCAAAAATCAGATGTTTGTCAACTCCAGCCACAGACCACACCAGGGCCAATTAGAGACCCTAATGTGGTCCCTAGCTAGGGCTGACAATCAGCTGATCGTTAAACCTGCTACACATTCAATTTGAAGGCACCATACAAATTGGGCACCTTATAATGTAGAACATTTTTACGGTTGGTTTGCCTTTTATGGCACCTTAAATTGGATGCATGTGCAGCACCATTACCATTTATGCCATGATTAACATGTTAATCACAGCATAAATGTAATGGGTAGAGGGGGCCTCAGTCTACATAGACATGATTTAGCCTTAATGAATCCATTTTCCTAGGTACAAAATTGTAGTCCATTTGTCATAGATACATGCTCTCAGTCAAGTTCTTTGTCTCCCTGCAGTCATGCACAGTATCCCCAAGTCCTCTTTGTAAGGCAGATCTTTAAACTGACCAGTATCTTTTACTCTGTAGATTCTCAGACTTGGCCAACAGTCCTATCACCACTGCTTGGGTTAAAGGAGGCTATTGCCATGGCTATAAACCTTCTTCTTGTATGTTAGGGGATTGTTATATAAGTGATCATTTTACTTTTATTGCCTGCCTTTTTAACAACCCCCAATGATTTGATTTCATCACAAGTAATCTATAGTGATAAAAAAACCATGAATGAACGCACTTTAGTCATACAAATAATATAACTATTAACCCATTCTTCAGCATATGGTTGCTCTGAATATGTGTTGGCCTGAGTCATCAAAGTGTCTCTGGAGAAGCATGACATCCAGAGTGGATTTGTCTAGATGTGTACTTTGAAGATGCCATTGAATTAAAGGTGGGACTAGGGAGTGATTAAATGATTTAAGGAAAGAACATGTAAGCAGTAAGAATGAAGAAATGTTGATGGAATACTTTTATCCATGGAAATATTTTTTTCCAATTATATTAGATTTTGAAGGAGGGTAGTTTTAATGTATTTATTTTTTTAGTATATAGCTAATAGTGTTTCTTCATTTTATAAATATATCTTTAGAAAAAAAGTCCACCCAAGCTCTTTATTTATATATTTACTTATTTTGAATCTAGGGCTTTTTGTTTGCCATATCACTCAATTAGTCTATAGAGAGTACATAAGAATTTCAGGTCTCCTAAAAATTCAAGATGATGAGTATATGATTATAAGCGGGTACATAACCCGTTTATAATGTTGTTGTGTAATAAACTGATGGACTTTTCCTTCCCTTACAAAGTGAAGACACTCCATTTTCTTTGGTTTTATAACTGATAAAAATACAGAATTGATAAATTCAGGTGTTTGTGCTAGAAACCTGATTCTCCAATCAGGAGATGAAAACACATTGTGTCAGCTTTGTGTCCAGACAAATAAACAACCTAAAATTTTGGATGCCAAATAATTACAAAAACTGCTTATAAACAAGCAACCTAACAGAAGTGATTAATAGATAGGATGCCAGCCCCAGGCTGACAGGGGGCACAGGAGGTCAGGCTCAGGCTGGCAGAAGGCTCCAGGGGCAGGCTCTGCTGGTAGTGGACATTGTCCCAAGAGCCGAGGATGCTCCTTGTCCTCCCCTGGCAGCTGCAGCACCAGGGCACCATGTCTACAGCTTGCTCACTAACCACCTCCTCTTCCACCCCACACAGTAAGGTACCTGGGCAGCTGCCCATGGACCCCAGGCCTGTAATGCAACCCCAAGAACACACACACCATGGACAGTTTGCAAGAAACACCAAGCTTTTTTTTTCTCTCTGCGATGCAACAACCAACCCCCCTCCCTCTCAAAAACAGACTTCCTCCTGCCCTGCCTAGCAGACCCCTTCTTCCCTCCTTCCCCAAAAGCAGACTCCTTCCCTAACCCCAATGTGCATGACCAATAAAGGATCCACTTCCCATGCAACCATGTAGTGTCTGTTTTGTGAATTGTGTGTGTGTGTGGGGGGGGGTACAGATTTAATATTCCCTATAGTATGGATCCTGGGGAGAGGCATCCAGTACCCCAGCCTCTTATGACAACCACCGTGGGTGTACATGTTGCAGTGAGCCCGGTGGGCTAGGGGCTGACCAGAGGGCAAGGGTGGGTGCTGCTCAGCCTGCTAAGCCCACTTCCCCTCCTTCACCACAGGGCTGGGGACAGCAGGGACAACATGCAGAACTGGCTCAGCTGCAGCCAGCTCTTGCTTAGTGGCCATGTGGTGGCCAGGTGAGCAGCAAGTGGTGGGTGGAGCGGGGAGCCAGGCCATCAGGGGACCAGGCTCAGAAGCAGGGGCAAAGGGCCCTAGCTGCTTCAGGGAGCACTGCACCTCATCCCAAGCCAACTGAGGGCTTGGCACTAGGCTGCCAGTGGCTGCCAGGGGCCAGGTGGAGCTGGGGCTGGGGACTTGATGCCAGGCAGTATGAATATAACTGCCAGGGCCATCATGGTGTCAAAGATATGGTGGTCCTTCTCCACTGCCTGATGCACTGTGGCATGCTGATTCTCTTGGGCTCAAACAGCAGTATCTCCAGGAGGGTTAGGTGCCTCTCCTCTAGGGCTCACTGCTTCCAGTCCCTGTCCAGGTCCTGTCAGTGCCAAACCAGAGAGTCCACAAGCTTCTCCTCTGCCACAGTGACCAGCTGCTCTAGGAGCACTGTGTGGTCCTGGCTCCAATACTGGTGGAGATAGTGCATACAGAGGGTACCAGCCAATGGTAGTAACATCCTTGCAGCTGCATCTCTACTGGTGGATCTCCCCCACATGCAGCTGCTGGTGCTGCACAGCAAGGGAAGAGAGGCTCTTTGTGCAAGTCTGCAATATTTCAGAGATAACATGCACTTTACCAAGTGGCTGTTTGCTACACACCCTCAATTCAGGGGTCATGCTTACACAGGTGCCCAGGAATTGTGGTAAGTTGGCCAGGTGGGCCCTTCGATAGGCAGCCACTGGTCATGCCCTCCCTCCCCCTTCCACAGTGGTGCAGGCAGGCTGCTTGCCACTTGCCACAGACAACCTGCCTTCCCTGTAGCCTACCCAGGTTGGGCCAGGGCTAGCCCCTGCCAACAACTCCCTACAGATCAGGAACTTCACTCCTATGCTGCTGGGCCCATGGTGCCCAAATTCTGGGGGTGAGGGACTCCTGCCTGGATAGGACATGGAGCTGATAGTGCCCCCACCCCTGGCAGCCCTGTGCAGACAGGCATCCTGGGCCAGGGTGTCCACTACTCATGGCCTGTAGCACAAGCATGCCCCTGGTCAGACTCACCCAGATGCATCACAAAGAGCTGTTTGAGCACAGCACGGAGTGCCCAACTGACTATGCCTTCCTGCTGCTGATTGCCATGGTTCCCCAGGCACAACTGAGAACCTGAGCTTTGATGGCGCCCCAGACAAGCCCACATTTTCCTGGAACTTGCACCACTGTCTGGAGGGGTATTTCTGCCTACAGTACAGGTGCCCAATCCCCAAGGCTGAGGAGAAGATCACCACTGCCATCAACAAGTTTCTCTGCATGTGATAGGCCCTTGGCTGCCTAGCTGGGAGCCTGCAGGGCACTCAATAAAGCCCTGAACTGCCTCCTTGCATGTTGTGGGCAGTGGGGAGACTTCAGTGGGAACAGGGGAAACTCAGCGAGGGGAGGCAGGGAAGGGAGGCAAGGGAAGGGCCCCCCACCCTCACATGCAGGGCCCCTCACTCCAGGCATGCAGCTGTGGTTGGGTGGGTAAGCTGCCATTGCTTCATTGCCCCCTCCCCCTGGCTCTCCTCCCTGTATGGGTTTTACCAAGTGGGAGTGGTAAGCATTGCTAGTGGTCAAACTCCATGCTCAGCTGTAGTGACATGGTCCAGCTGACCACAGTGTTCTAGGTCACCAAGGCGCAGTGCCTGGAGCTGACTGGGGCAGGGGCCATCCCCAGCTTGTTCTCTGTGTGGCTGGCCCGCTGCCAGAGTAGCTGGGGCAGGTGGTGGCCTGGGTTGCCCAAGCTGCTAGATGAAGCCAAGGGTAGAGAGTGGACTCTGGAGGTCTGAGGGGCCCTCCCCAGCTGAGTCCTCTTGCTCACTGAGCCATGGTGCCAGCTCCAGCAGCCTACCTATACTAGAAAACAAGTGGCAGGCCTTGCCAGGGTCTGTCAGGGCCAGGATGCAGTCCAACTGGCACATGAAGGGCATGGACGTGTGCATAGCCCTGGACCACCAGCTGTGGTCCCTGACATAGACTCACTGTGCTGGCAGTGTCTTCATCATGATATGGCACTGCTAGCCAGAACACTGGTTGCCATGCTCCTACACGTACTCTGCCAGGTGCAAACTGCACCTGAAGTCAGCATCTACATGTACACTAATGTGTATTAGTTTAATGTGCTGTTTTCTAGTATACCTGAATCTGTTGGTACTATCAAATGGCACATTAGACTTATCTAATATGCAGTAATTGCCATGTATGTGCAAAATGAAAATGCTTTATTGTGCATTAGATTAGTCTAATGCACAGTAAAGTGCACATGTAGATGCATCTGCTGCATGTAAGAATTGTACCTGACCTCAAGGATGCAGTCTCATTTTAAATGTGTGATTTAATTGATGAAAAGAGAGTTGAACATAGACAAAAGGCTGAGTACAGACATTCGGGTAGGCTAGGAGGAGGTTAAATTGAGTTAAAAATAGCCACCCAATCTAAGGTAAATTGGGATGGGAAGGTACTGGGGATGTTATGGGAATTGAGGGGGGCAAGCAGGTTTCAGGGGCTCAAGGGGGCAGTTCAGGTCCACAGCGGGGTGGGGGGGCAGGTTAGGAAGATCAGTGAGGTAAGCAGGGTCTGGAGGAGAGATGGGTGGATGGCAGTTCTGTGGGTGGGATTGGGGGAGCAGGTGGGGTTCATAGGGAGTTTAGGGGGATTGGGGATTCAAGCAGGGTCCTTGGGGGTGGGGCAAACAGTGTCCACAGGGGGATCAGAAGGGCTAACAGTATCTGCAGGGGGCTTCAGGGAGGCAGGAGATGTCCACAAGGGCACTGGGGGAGCACATGGGATTTGTGGAGGTTGGTGGGGTCTGGAAGGGTTTACTGGGATCAAGGGGGTTCATAGGGACTGTATGGGGTGGGCAGCTTGAGATGAACCAGGAGCTCTTTTTAGTTCCCTGCCCCCCTAAAAAACTACCCCCTCATCCCTCCCACCCCTTCCTCCACCAGGATTTATATCCTCAGGTCTCACCGTTCGATCAGCAAACACTGATAAAACCAACACCAAGAGCAGCTTGTGGAATGAGGGATTTAGGCAGGGGTAGGCTTGCTGGTCTGCAGGGTGGGGGTATAGTTTGGTTGACGGGACACTGAGACCATTAAAAATAATAGACAGTTGTTAACACCTGTAGAATGGAGAATTTAGAAGGGATTGGGTAGATTATAATAAGCCATAAAATCAATTGACTCCCTAAGCACTGCCTGGCTAGAAATTCAGCTGCCACTGCCAACATTGGTTTTAAGTGTTGGGTGGACCAGGAATCAAAATGAGGTGCAAGTGCACCAATGCACACCCCCTCCCCGATCCACCCCTGAATATGCCCCTGATGAAAAGTTTTAAATATGTATTGAAAATCATATACAAGGGAGTGTAGAAGAGAACTGTAGATTAATGCATGTTACCAGGACACAGGACTCCTGAATTCTGTCCTTGGCAAAATCCCATGTGTCATGTAAGACTAATAATATTTTCTTTCATTGTTATATCCATGGGCAGATCACACCAGAGAGTTGGAAACTCCTTGGAATGTCTCCCATCTCATTAACTAATTGGCTGTAGATAGGAAACAGTTCAACTCTTGTGACAGAGAAAAATGTTGCATAGCAAAGTGCTGTCTTCGAGTGCACATTGTAGCTAAATCTGAAAGAAAGAAGAGAGTAAAATTCTCATTTTTACCAGCTAAAGTGACCTGTACATGAGATTTTAGTGATTATGTGGCAAGGGAAAATGGCTCTTGCTTCAAATAGCTTACAATCAAATTTGTTAAACTTAACAAGTGGGTGCAACATACAAAAAGGGAGGTGAAGGGCAAGGATAACCATTATATTCTGTACAATTTTAGTTCATATATTAATTTATGAATGAAATCATAAAGTTTACTTCCACTCATTCCATCTTCAAATAGAAGCATGAAAGCATTCCTTTTTATATTCATGGCATTCCTTTGAATTGCTGAATTAACAGAATGTACACTGTTGTGATGAGTACAATATAAGTACTAGTACCAAGATAGTACAAGTACCTAGGTACAGTAGTTGGATAAGTGCTGCCATACATACAATAACGTCTCTTTGGAAAGAGGTTTTGGAATGTTAAACTAATTGAAAATAATGGTTTTATGTTGTATACTGTAAAAAATAGGATCTATTGTGATAATATAATGTACTAGAAAATATATTTTTCATCTTTTACAAGTTAGATTTATAATAAATTTCTACAGTTTAATTACCGGGATATATTGCTAATTTATTTTTGTGGCAAACTCTAGTGTCATTGCAGCAGTGATTTTCCTGTGTAATAAAAATGTGTTTTACTGATTCAGCTGTTCTGGAGAGGGCTTATTAGAGGTGCCAATTCATTTTTAAACTAATGGTTTATTATTTTCCACACGGATTCTTTGTTTAAGCCTATCAGGTATTTTATTGTATGTCACTTGCCATTTAAATGCTTGTGATAGGTATAGTGTTCTGACAAGCTTATTTACTGTAATAAAAACAAACACTTTCACCATATAGAGCAGTGAGTTTGCAAAATGACAGTGTTAGCCATTCTAGACCTCCAGAGCAATTCTATTAAAAAGTTGTTGTCTTTGTGAGAAAAATATATTTGCTTCCTTCCTTTCCCTTTCCAGCATTCATTCTTAAGTCACTTATGGCCAACCAATGGTGAGAACCATTTCCCACTCACTTCTGAACAATAGAGAAGTAGGCTTCACAACTTGCTGAGTTAATTCCAGTTGGCACACTCTAGGTGCATTTACATGAGACGTTTACTGAGTGCATTTACATGAGACATAGTCTACATGAGTAGACTAATTTAGCTCTGCAGTAAATACTTCATGTCTACACATGCAGCCCTATTAGACCACAGGAAATAAATTAACTCTGCAGCAGGATAGTACAGTAAACCCTCTGGTAACTGGAACCTTACAAACCGGCATGCTCTGTTAACCGGCTTGTAAGGAAAAGTGAAACCGGAAGTGCCCACCATGGTATTTCCGGTTTCTCTGAGCCCCCATGTCCCAGGGCAAAGAAGCCTGTGCTGCCACGCCCCCACGGGCCAGGGGCATAACAGGCTGCATGGGTCTGTGCAGGGCCTGCCTCCCTGTCCTATTGGGCCTGCAGGGCCCGTGGAAGTTGCAGCAATGCAGCGGGAGGGGCAGAGGGACGCTCCAGACACCACAGGAGAAGTGGCAGCCAGGGCAGCTCAATTAACTGGCATATTTTGTTATCCGTCATCCCCCATTCCCAGGGGATGCTGGATAACAGAGATTTTATTGTACTTGTAAATACTAGTACATGGTAGTATTTACTACTATTTTTAACTCCACAGCACCATGTGTGTAGATGCTGACGGGGCTGGCTGGGGCATGAAGGTGCTTCATTGTGGTGGCTGCCCACTGGCTAGCCCCTCACTGGAGCACCCTCATGTCCAAGCCAGCCACACTACAGCATGTTGAGCTAGGTCAGAGCAGCCCTGGGCTGGTAGCCTGAGCTCTGGGGCCTCTTACAAGCCAGGGCTGCTCCGATCCAGCTCAATGAACTGAGGTCCCATGTGTACATGTAAACAAGGAGCCCAGGAGCAATAAACTCCATGCCAGATTTTACGACCTCATGCTAATAGCACATGTAGACATGCCTTGTGTAGACTTTGACAAATTGCTTAATCTTTCAATGTTTATTTTCCCATCAGTGAAATAGGGTTATAAAGCTTACCAGTGGCACAAATAACATGATAATGTCTGCCACTCTTTTGTAATTCAGTGTAATTAACATGTCCATGTACATTGAACTATATAGCCACTTGCATTTCCCTGTGCAACCTTGAAAGAGGGTCTGCTTGACTCTCAGCAAGGTCTGACAGTTGTGCCATCTTTTCTTAACAGGTTGCTATCCTAATGTGAGGCTAGCTGCACCTCTGATCCTATCTCTGGCTTATCTAATTATCTCCCTTCAGAAGTGAGACCTTGGGCCTTTACTTCTTTGGGATCATGTGACTCTGCCACTGGTTCTGAGCTATGGCACCCTGTGAATAAATTGTGCTTATTCTTAACATATACTAAGTTTGAATGCCTGTGGTTATTCTCACTGGGAATTATGACCAGTAGTAAATAGTTATCCGTTTAAATCACGTTATTTTTAATATGAACAATAGGAGAAAAGTGGAGCATATAAGTGGGTTTTAAAAAAAGAAATAGTCTCTATACATGTTAGTTTTGGACAATGACAGTTTCACATCATCATCAGTAATAGACTGTGCAGACCAAATTATACCTTTACTGATGCTCAGGCAAGACTACTATATTTAGTGGGCTTGCACAGGTGTATTAATCAGAAAGCAATGGCAACACCCATGTCACTCAGGGACTTCATTATGTTGTGGAATCTTTCTTACTTGTGATGGTATGAAGAAAGGAAAGAACTTCGTTTTTCTCAGTGCTCATTGTGAATTGCAGGGCTAGTTTTTAGTTTTGGCCATTAACAGCTGTAGTAATCCCATTACCATTGTAACATTTCAATCAGGGAACTTGCTAAACCAGACAAGCCATAGGGTGTTACTAATACTAAGAACACTGTAACTCAGTAATTTTGACACAGATAAAAGAGAGAGAATCCCTTTATGAAGAATCCTATACAGAGCCTTGTGTAGTGAGGCCAGCCCTCAAACTTAACAGATTTCAGGATGTTTCTAGTTCTGTTTCTCCTGATTATCTATTTCCACAGCATTCTTCAATATAAATATAAATTTGGGAAAAGCCACTTTCTGTTATGACCAAGCTCTGTGGGCCCAAAGAAATAAGGTATGATTCCCCAATCCCACTCTGGCCCTCTTGGTTCTCTGCTACCCATCATTATCCAGATGCAAAGAATCTGTCAAAGCATCCAGAAAGGTTGGGGCAACAGATATCGGCCTGAGAGAAGGAAGGTCTATTTGCAACAGGTCTCTCTGTTCATGAATCTTACAGAAACCAGCCAAGCCATTGCTTGGTACTCCAGTTAACAGCTACTCTGTTGCAGTAAAAGTTTTTATTTTATCAGATTATTCCTTCACCATAAGTTCTATCTCTGAACAAAGTTGCACTATACTGAAGGGAAAAAAATGGTTTCTTTACTTCCAGTCCATAGAAAATATATGACCCAAATATTGCTTGTAATATCTGGTCTACATTGCACTGAAAATGGGTGGCACTCTATCCACCCACTCTGCAGTTGTATGTTATGCTGGGATAATATTTCCTAATGTGCTAGTGACAAAGTGCTGCAGCAGTTTACTAGCCAGTATCGTTCTGGTAAGCTTGTGTCACATCCAACTTAGCAAACCTTTTTTTTCTGCTAAGATTGAAGGTAAATTCTGAGTTTTAGGAACAAGCTATTGATCTCTGTATATGCAAAGATTATTTTAATCTCTACATTTTCTAGTTCTGTGTCATGGGAATATGGAGAACCAACAGAAAGTGGTTTATCATCTGGCATTGCTGCTAGATGCTTTGTCACATTGGCTTCTCTGTAGTGGAGAACTTAAAACAATATAAGGGTTAGAACTGGGTTGGTTTCTCCCAGTTATGGAAAGTTTCTGTTAAGGCAGTCTTACAGTATATCCGCCCCCTGCTAGATTTTTTTTTTTTAATGTGCATGTCATGTGACATGAAATACTAGCTCTCAAACAGCAAAAATAAGCTTCCCTTTTTTTTTCCCCTACTGCTTTTATGATGCTCTCTATGCAGCAGGTTCTTAGCCATTATGAATGGGAACCAAGCTGTGCTACTATGATAGGAAATGCCTGAAGCTAGTCAATTTTTCCTCATTTCCATCTTCAAATCAAGCCTGAAAGGTCTTGTGATCTACACAATGAGGAGTGTAAAGTTGGTAGGATGTAACACAAATGTGAGCAGATGCTAGACAGGTGCAGGATGTAGTAGTATATACTTTTCTTGCCTATTCACTCCTGCCTTCCTTCAACTCAGCCTACTAAGGGAGTTTCAGACAGGAGGGCAGTGAACATATCAGGTTATAAGTGTGCTCCTCAGCAGGTGCAAAATGTGCTTCATGATACATGCCCCTCTGGCTTTTGGGAAGAATTAAATTGATGACAGTGTAGCAGTGCCTTATTTAACTGAAAACAGAGTTATCCAGCACTCTCCATCTTATTCACCTTTTGCTTTGTTCTGACTCCTATAACAGTGCCTCTGCACTGTCTCAAATCAGACCTTTCCCAGGCTGAACACAAGCATTTGCTTTAAAAATAATATGCTGCCTTTTTAAGATATTTTAGAATATTGTCTAAGTAACTTTGAATTTGAGAACATTTCCCATCCATTTTTCATTATCGTTGCTTTATTATCTTAACACACGTTGTGGAGCATGTGCAGAGCTTTCCTGTTATGTAAGTCCTTTGATCACAGTGGGTGTGTCTACACATGAATATTAATGTGACACAATAAACTCGGGCACAATTCACACCGGAGTTTATTGCTCCTGGGTGCAGCATTTACATGCATGCTCGGGACAATGGTACATTGAGATGGGGTGATGCAGCGCCAGCTGGCAGGGAGCCTGGAGTTGTGGGGGGTCATTCTGCGAAGCCCGGGGTTGCTACAGCCTGGCTCAGTGTCCTGTGGAGGCGCTGACTGGGGCACTAGTCAGCAGGTAGCCCCCACACTGAAGCACCCTTGTACCCCAGCGAGCCCTGTCAGTGTCTACATGTGCGTGGGAGCAGCATAAATAATAGGGCTGTGCGAGGCTTCGGACAGAGCTTCAGATCCGGAGAAGCTTCAGATGCTTCGGCATCTGAAGCAGCATGTCCGGATCAAAGCGCTGACTTCTTTAGACTTTCCGAAGCAGTCTGGAGCTTCCGAAGTGCTTCGGAAAAACTTCGGAGCCACTTCGGAGATCTGGCCATAGGGTATAATGGGGAAACAATAAAATATCTATAACTTTGTTGTTTTTTTTCTGATTTAGATGAAATTCACAGACATTGTAGTCTCTGCTGAGGGCATGAAGTTTGCCAAGTTTCAAGAAGATTAGTGCATGGGTTCAGGAGGCATTGTACCCCAAATTCTTGAAAGCAAAACTGATGTCACATGTATATGTTACACCACAGGGGGGTGAAAACTCCAGGTGTGGTAGCCCCTGGTGAGACCACAAAACCTGCCAAGTTTCAAGAAGATTGGTGCAAGGGGTCTGGGGGAGCTGCACCTCAAGCTGTGGACAAGCAAAACTCGTGACATGGGTGACACTGTGTGTGTTAAGGCACAGCAGGGTGAAAGCTGCAGGGATGGTAGCCCCTGCTGAGGCCACAATGCCTGCTATTGTCGAGGAGATTGGTGCAGTGGTTCTGGCTTCTGGGTCCCTGCATCTACTGTGTTACCAGTTACCAATCAATCATGATTCACTCAGGGACCAGCTCAATACACAGTACCTAGCTAATGTAACCAGTTAATTACCATCAATTAACGCCTACAAAAGCAGAGACTAAGGAGAGGAAATAATCAATACAGACAGTGAACTGCCCCAAGACAGAGACAGTCAGTTGCACAAGCACCCATGTCATGAGTTTTGTCCATCAGCAGCTAGGAGTGCAGGGCCCCAGAACCCCCCTGCACCTATCTCCTTGAAAGCTGGCAGGCTTTGTGGCCTTAGCAGGGGCCACCATCCCTGCAGCTTTCACCCTGCTGTGCCTTAACACACACAGGGTCACCCATGTCACGCATTTTACTTGCCTGCAGCTTGAGGGGCAGTTCCCCCCCAAACCCCTGCACTGATCTTCTGGAAACTTGGCAGGCTTTTTGGCCTCACCAGGAGCTACAACCCCTGCAGTTTTCAGCCCCCTATTGTGTAACACATAGACATGACAGGATGTGCTTTCAAGGATTTGGTGTGTGGTTCCCCCAAAACCCCTGCACCGATCTTCTTGAAACTTGACAAGCTTTGTGGCCTCACTACAGGCTACCACCCCTGCAAGTTTTATCCAAATCAGGCAAAAAACAACAAAATTATAGACATTTCATGTCTATAATAATGTCTTAATTAATAATGGGGTATTAATTCCCCATTATACCCTATGGCCGGATCTCCGAGGTGGCTCTAAGCTTCGAAGCCGCTTTGGCCAGATTGAAGCAGAAACCCGGTCCGGAGCTCTGGACCGGATCCCTGGCATCCATCTGAAGCTGGATTGGAATGCTGCCGACTCATGCAGGCCTAGTAAATAATTCTGCTGCACGATGGTATTTGTGCCTGGCAATACCAACTTATGGCAAAGTTAATTTCTTTACTCCAGCCCAATAGCTCCACACACGTAGACCAGTGATGCTTTACTGCAGAGCTAATTAAGCAATTCTGCAGTAACTATCTCATGTAGATGAGTCTACTTTGTTTCTTTCAAGCACCAAGAAAAACAGGTTGGCAGTTTGACTCAAAGCACCTTTTAATAGCCAGACAAACAAAGTATTGCATCTTCCTTTGTGCAAATGTAGGTAATACCTGTTTAAAAACTGTTCTCCTTTCAGAGAATATTGGAATTTCACATTGTTTCCTGTATGCTGTCTGAACTGTTTTATCCACCCAAGAAAATAAAAATCATAAAGACTTGTTCCACACAGGAAAGACACTAAATCTGGATTCTTTACTTTGCAGTTACATTTGTGAAGTCTTCTATCTGCAGAAAAATGCCATATTATTTCTTGTCCCATTTCTTACATTTGTGGCAGTGTAGTGTAGAAACACCCTAAATAGTTTGGGTACTGGTATCAGTCAAGCAGTGGCAGCACAGAGTTCAGCAGAAGCTAATTTACCTTGTCTAAAGGATTCACTTATCTGATTTGCTTAGATAGCTTTATACAAAACCCATCCTATGTGTTCAGTGGTTTTTGAGTGGAATTTTGCTGTTTCAATTTGCTCTTGAGTATTATATTTCTGGTTTTATTTTTGAAGTTGTTTCCCTAGATTTTTGAGCTCTTCAGCAGAGCAAACAGTTCATGATGCTATTCCACTTTATCAAACCCATTTGGAAAATTTAAATCCCCAAAAGGTACCTTATTAGGCACAGTGGAAAGTAGAAAGTCTATTGAAGAATATTCTCCTATTCTGAGAGAACTGATGAGAAGCTGAAATGTGCATTGTAGATTTCATTGTCTCCTGCAAAGACGGTTCTTGCAGAACCTACTGAAAAACAGTACTTTTCATTGTTTGTCACTGATCACCTTTGATCAAAGCTTTTGCAATGATACAACAATCCTATACATTTGTGATCAATTGTGAGATGAATGTAATAACTTTGTCTGGCTGTTGTTCCTCTTTGATTTCAAAAAGATATAGTAGTGCCACAGCATGAAATGAGCAAAGTTCAGATATAAAACCTGATTTTCATCAGAATGTAAATGTTTTTGGTTAATAGACATCTTTGTAAACTGTTAAAAGGTTTAATGAGATCAAAGCCAAGCATTTGCAATTAAAAATCAAAGTGACTGTATTTAAATTTTCTACAAATGTGAATTTATTTCACACTATCAAGATTCCATACAAATATGCAAAACTCAGTCAGCTCATTTTCCTTGTACAATGACTCAGTGTATGTGATATTTACAAATCTTATTAAGGCTAGAAGTAGGGTGCTTGCTTGCAGCCAAGGTTTTCTGGGAATAAAATATTACAATGTTTTGAGAAAGATATAGCTGATTTTCTTTTGGTTTGATTTTGCTGTTCCTTGATCTAATAACCAGGTGATAACATGAACCCAAATATAATGTCAATGTGTACTCACTAACAGCAGACTTGCTAGCTGTCATTCATCTTCTTTCTCTTCATACCACTTCTTGTTTCACTATTGTGTATTCTGGGTGCTGCATCCCAGATCACCTATCATACAAAACCCAGGACACTGCCTGACTTTATAAAAAAGTAAATGTTTTTCCTCTTTAAGCTGTTAGGGGCTGTAACAGGGAGCATAGGACTCCTGTTACTTTAAAGGGAAAAACTGTTGAAGATAAAGCTCAGGCAGTGGAGCAGAGGCTAGCTGCAAGAGGGTAGACAGAAGAGAAATTCTGCCTATGCACACTAAGAAAAGAGTAACACTGCAGCCAGTGGATTCCTAAACTGTTTTCTAGACTGACTGCAGGTGTTACTCTTTTCTTAACATAAGAAAATAGAATGAGCTGGCTGAAAGAGAATAGACGGCTAGAAACCTAAAGGGCGGGAGGGCCTATTGCAGAGCTAGCTATTGTGCAATAGGTAGAGCAGCACCTGTGAATTGCCACAGAGACCAGTCAGCAGGCCCTGATGAGAAACCCCAGGGAAGTGGATGGGAAGGCAATCTGATCCTGAAGACAACAGGGGAAAGAACTCCAGAGCAGAAGGGATTCAGAGGAGCTCCTGAAGGATACTTGCGCTACCCTAGGATGCACGGAATTTGGCTCGAGGTAGGAGGAAAGTTTTGTGAATCAGCCAAAGGGCTGAGGTCTGGGGTTTTAGACCCAGTGAGGAATTTATATTATGGCCAAAGGACTTATTTCTTAGTTGCATTTAAACTGGTGGACTGGATGGGATTAAGAAGGGAGGATAGGAGGTCTCAGAGTACCAAGAAGGCATGTCAGGCTGGAGCTTGCCTGGACAGGGTGCAAGCTATAGCACAGACCCAGAGGGCAAGAATCAGGGCCAGGGGCCCAGCGAGTGAGCAAGAGAAAGAAAGACAGAGACAGGGCCAAGATTGTTGTAAGGGACTTAGAACTCCATTAAGTTATGAGATGAGATAGGGGTCAAGTGCCCCCTGAATCAATGGATTGCTAACACTTGCAAGGCATGGGTATGCCTGTAGGGGAGGTGGATATCCCGTATGGCAATCGGTGCCCTGGGAGCATGTATGGGCCAGGAGGGCCAATGCAGTGGGAAGACAAGATTAAGGCTAGTGGAGTTCCAGAAGGGGATCCATTGAATCATAGAATCATAGGGATGGAAGGGACCCTGAAGGATCATCAGATCCAGCCCCCTGCATGAGCAAGAAAGACATCTGGGGTCAGATGACCCCAGCCAGATGACCGTCCAGTCTTTTCTTGAAGACCTCTAGGGTAGATGATTGCACCACCTCTGGGAGAAGCTTGTTCCATAGTCTGGACACCCTAGTTGTAAAGACATTTTTCCTGATATTCAGCCTGAAACTATCTTCCAGGAGTTTGTGGCCGTTGTTTCTAGTTTCCCCCCAGGGCACCCTGGTGAACAGTTGTTCACTGAGCCCCTGATGTATGCCTCTGGTATAGCGGTAAGCCACAATCAGGTCCCCTCTCAGCCTTCTTTTCTTCTGGCTAAAGAGTCCAAGATCCTTTAGCCTCTCCTCATATGGATTGCCATGTAAGTCCCTGATCATGTGGGTGGCCCTTCTCTGGACTCTCTTGAGCTTTAGCATGTCTTTGTTGAAGTGCAGTGCTCAGAACTGGATGCAACACTCCAGCTGTGGCCGCACCAATGTTGAGTAAAGTGGGAGAATCACTTCTTTGGATTTACTGGAGATGCATCAATTGATGCATGCCAGAGTTTTATTGGCCCTAGCAGCTACCGTGTCACATTGTCAGCTTATATTCATGCTGGTGTCTATTGTTACCCCCAGATCCCTTTCATTTGTAGTGCTGGTCAGGTTAGCGATGCCCAGCCTATAGGTGCATTGGGGGTTCTTCCTTTCCAGATGCAGCACTTTGCATTTCTCTATGTTGAACCTCATCTCTTTCCATTCTGCCCAACATCCCAGCCTGTCTAGGTCTGCTTGTATCTGCAGCCTATCTGCAGGTGTGTCTGCACAACCCCATATCTTGGTGTCATCCTCAAACTTGGCCAATGGGCTTTTCACCCCCTCATCCAGGGCAGTGAAATCCATTGACAAGAAGACAGACCAATCCTCACTCAGGCCCTGAGGAAGCCTCCCATTCTAGAATTAACCAAGTACATCAAGGCATGGCAGATGAGAAAAAAGGGGACGGATCCAAGAACCAGACCAGAGCTCAGCAGGTTCAATAAGACCACCAGGGGTGTCACAACCACCCCTGGAGTTTTGCACCTGTTACAGGGGCCTTTCTTACAACTCTTGACTGAACACCCCCTCCCCCTGCACCTTCTTATACAAGTGTTTATGAGCTCCCACTTTGATTTTCAGGATGTGGCCAGGGAAAAAGTGGTTGCCATTCCTAAAAGGTCATTTCATCATTTAGGGAATACCAGAGAAGAGGGATGTTCTGATTGTTTGTTCTTTTCCTATACCATAAGTAATGGTGCTAAAAGCAAGAGAGCCAAAGTCATATCTTTGGTCCAATTAATTTTGTTATGTGGGAGGGGTGGAGGAGATGAGGGTATTTCCTGGAGAATAGAGTTATCTGAGAGAAAGGAAGAAGCTAGGTATAAAGAGAGCTTTGAAAGATAATCAACTCTTCTTTTTCTACATTTGGCCTTCCAAAAACAAGGTGCATGCTTGATTTGCAGGCACATTGTATTCCAGAAAATATAATATGTGGGTGCTGAAGAAAGTGATGTTAATGAATCAGTAGGTAATGGCTTTCTTCTGAATTGGTAAAGGAATAGTTCCTTAGTATGAATGTAGGGGGTTCTGTGCTACCACAAATGCCATCTTTTGCTGAAATCAAGAAACTTAGGTCTTACCACTTTGACCTTTAAAATCTGAAGAAACACTACGTGAAAGGAGGGATGTTAGTCATGATGTTCTGACTAAATTCCAGTAATGGATGTGATGCTGGTATATTCTCCAGCAACTTCTAACCTTGCTTTTTACCCTCAACTGTTGTTGTGCATGCTATATTTAATCTCAGAGATGGCTGTATTACAATGCTGTATGTAATACTTACATAGTTTCTTAAATTAATTTAAGTTTTTAGGCAGGAAAAATTCTTTGCCTGCCTATATCCTTAGACCAACATGGCTACAACCAAAAACCCAGCAATATTTAAGTTTTTAGAACACTAAAGCATATTTTGGGGTGGGAGGCACTAACTAAAAATAAACCATTATAATTAATGTCAGAGTGATTGGGTCTATTTTTTGTATTTAATTATTTATGATAGTCCCTGTGTGATTAAACAGGGCATACCTGAATTTGAGAGTTATCAGCCTACTTCTGCTCCATGCCAAGAGGGGCTTAGTGTCCCTAAGACTATTTAATGGAGTTCACCATATTCATAAGTAATACTTATATTCTGTATCCAGCCCTGGGAGTGGGAGACAAAAGGTGCAGGACTTTGAGGCTCTTTTGTGAGACTATTTAACATTTAATAGTGTTCCAAGTTCCATATTGATCAGTATCCTAAAATTGTAACTTATCTAAACAGATTCACAATCACAAGCTTTCCACAGTGAAAAACTCAGAAGCAAGAACCATGGCTGATGAATAAATAGTCTCTGAGAGGAAGAGTAATCATCATTGCAGTTAGCAAAATAAAAGAAACAAGCCAGTTTTAATAACCAGAGTAGAGAAGAGAAGGTGCTATGTTACAAGGCTCTTGATTTGAAAAGAAACTGTAAATCAGGTATCAAAGGAAGTGGAATATTGACAAGTTTAAAAACCTTCATCATTCTCCCTGTGTACCAGAGTGACTATTGTAAAGAAAAATGAAAGAAACCTCATAAATTCTTCTGCAAATGCAAAAGAAGAATACAGTGTTCACTGTATCACCCATATATTTGAATCTGCTGTTATTATATAAATCAACACCAAATTAACATAATATTACTTTATTACTTAATAAAGCATTAAATTATGCTATCATTTCAACTATCAAATAAGATGTGAACAGGACTGGAAAAAAGCACATACAAGTAATAGATGTTCTGTTAAATTGGTGGTGCCAGAAGCACTGCTGAAGGGAAATCTCAGCAGCATGGACAGAAGATGGTATTATATTTTACTGTTTCAGAAGCGGGTATGTTGTATCTTGCTACAATGACACATTCAAATTGTTGTCAAAATGAGTTGATTAATTTTCATGCTGTTTGAGTAAGCAACTCCATACCTAAAATCAATTACATTTATTGGCAATGGACTGTGCATTTATCTTGAGCATGGCTATGCTGTATGAAAGGACTAATTGAATTGAAAATTAAATTATCATAATTGAAAACAAAATATACCTTTGTAATAGGAATATTAGACCTACAATAAACTTTCCATACTTAATTCTGTGGTGTTGCTTAATAAATCCTAGAAAAGATTGGGCTGGAAATATAATTATATAAAAATGTACACATTAATGAACATAATTAAAAATGGACTTTTGCTGACCTCAAAAGGGAACAAAGACTCTACACAAACTTCATGCAGTCTCACATTTGGCAAGAACAGTACAATAACCATAGTAATTAGACTTTCAATACATTTGGATATGCTAATTGGATCTAAGTTTTAATTAGTTTCTTTATGTAATTAAGAATGACATATCGCTAAATGAATTTAATGTGCTTTTACAGCTGAGCCTAGCACTTAGCACCATTTCTCATAATTTTTTAATGTAGAAATGTAGGCTTTATCAAGTACTTTGCTTTACTTGTTCAAAAGGTAACAGTAATTTATCTTACAACAAAATGTGTACATCTGTATAAATATTTTTAATTAAACCCATTAATTGCGCTGTCAGTAATAACATGATTTAGCAAGTATATGTTTCCAGTTCAGTCTGATTGTTGGACAAACCTTACCATCACAGTAGTGATATTGAAAAACAGTAAATACACAAGATGCAACAGAATAGTCAAAGTATATTAATATAAATAACCATATAAACAACTAAGTTTTGAGAGAGAGTAGGAGCAGCTCACCTGCACTCCTGAGCTGTATCTGGACTGCAGGTCTCCTTGTGGGGTAGATCTGGACTACAAAGAGCCTCCTAATGCACATCCAGTCCTGGTGGCAAGGTGAGGGTGAGTAGCTGTGCAGGGATTAACACAGTCCTCACTCGCACCCCACTACCACCATGTGTGCCTATTGGGGCTTCTTTCCCAGGAATTCAGGAGCAGGCCCTGACCCACTTGCCCTGCCCCCAAATTCCAGGCCCTTCAGGGAGCTCTTTGGGTTGGGTGAAGTGACTCTGTGGGCCGGAGCTAACCCTTGATTTTGATCCATCTCTAACTGTATTATATAGCTTTTTGTCTGTTTGTTTTGTTGGTTTACTTAACTACTGGCAAAACAAGCATTTCCTAATTTCCTAACAAGATACACATTGGGTTATTCACTTTTCATTTTCATGGGAATCTTTCTTCGCTTCTCCCTCCAAAAGCCACAACTGTTAAGAGGTCAATGTTGCTTCTGAATTTAAAGTTTTCTCCATTTGAATAATATGTATATTTAGGGTGGCATGTTAAAACTCCTCAGCATTGCCTCAGCTAGACTCCTACTGTAATCAGGACTCAGCTAGACTCCTACTTTTAAATTCCATCCTTTGTCCATAAGAGTATAAAAATACATTACTCCAAAGATACTAACTAGATTTCTTCTCAAAGAATAGAATAAGATTAAGCTGTCTTCCAGCCAACAAAGGATTTTGATCCTTAAAGGTACCAGTCTTTAAGAAAATGTCTAGACAATTTGCTTAAAGGAAAATACTTGGACGTGTGTAAAAACTTTTCCTCAAAGCCTATATGATTGAGCATGATATTTTAAATTCTACCATTTCACTTAATAACTTATATATCATGGTCTGTGTGTGTATGTATATAAAAATATAAGAGTGTGTATATCTATAATAACATTGTTGTAACTCTATAAGTTACCTTAACATTTCTATAGAAATTCTGTCATATTGTAGAATTGTATAGGATCATGGAAAAGATACAGCTGTCCAGTCAATTCTATTGAACTTTCCCATAAGGGTTTGTTATACAAAGAACAGTTTCTGGCCTATTAATTTCTTTGCTGACAGTCAACAGGCGCACTCTTTGAAACTGCCTGGCCATTGAAGCTTGTTCTAGTGCTTTGCCATTCTAGGGCTTCATTTTTTTAATTTACAATGTCACATTTGCAGACTTTATAGTGCTGTCCCCAGTAGATTATGGAGTGGCTTCTTTGAGGGGAAGTCTCATTAAACACCCTCTAGAGTAACTGAGTTACTGATGACCAGGTTAAGCCAGTGATTTTTAGCACTAACTCAGTTCTGGTACATTGAAATGGCTCCTAGGAGATTCTTCAGTGTATTTAGGCTCTTATTCAAAGTCCCCTGAAGCCATTTAGAGCATGTCCATAGGGATGTGGATTGGATTTTGGTAATCTTGGTACATAATACTTCAAAAGAAAGCAGCACTCCAAAAAATCTTACAGGAATGCTAACAAACGAGTATACTTATTTTTCTAAAAGGGTATGAGGCACAGATACTTTGTGCATGAGAAACACACCTGTCATTATCTAGGAATGAAAGCCAATGATGCTTTCTGACAAATAAATTATAGATGAATACCTTTTGTGAAGTAAGATTAAAAAAGCAGTTAATCTTTGCAATACCCTAGGAAAAGCCTCTATCCATAACAGCCTAATAAATATAGGTAAATATTCTGCAACTAGGTAAATGTAGTGTTTTTTTTCTGCACTATCCATTAAAAATCCTCCAGACACTATAGTTTTTCCCATCTGCATCTGCTGATTTCTGCCCCCCCCCCCCCCCCCACCCCGCCCCCCACCACCCCTCTGGTTTTTTCCCCCCCCCCCCCCCCCCCGGCACTGCCCCAAATCATTTCTCAATGGGACTGTTAACCTAGCTTAAAATGTCTACATTTATTTCTCATCAAACAGTATAAGGTATACTTAAAGATAATGTAACTCCTTTCATCAAAATTTGACTAAGGGAGATGTGCTGTAATAGACACCATGCTGGAATTATGTTAGCCATTATTTTCCCAATTAGTGTATCACTGGAAGTGAGATATAGGTATTGTTACAGCCACCTCACATTTTAAATGCTCGTTGTTAATTCAAAAGTCCTGGCTGAACTCTTATAAAGCAATGAATATTCCCCACAACCCAGGATGCTGTCATACATTGTGCATTGGTATTTAAAGGCACAAACTGATATCTCTAATTGCTTCATTTGCAATTCAAAAAGGAATCTGTGCACAAACCCCTCTAACTTTCCATCCCATTGATTCCAGAAGGTGCTCTGTTTGTGTGGCATGCCCCCATTTCAAGCTCCACAAGAGGAATGACTGGCAAAATTTTATGGGCAATGAGGTGACAAATTCTATTTTATTTTTCAGCTTGGCTGCTGGAATCCTGTCACAGGTCTGAATGGGTCACTAACAGACAGAAAGTTGGAGAATAACATGCGTGGGGTGGTTCTGCGTGTGGTGACTGTGCTGGTAAGCAGAGATCATGAACATTTTCCATTTAGAGGAATACTACTTTTCTCCCTCTTGTTCTCCACTAATAGGTTATTGACTAAGAGCAACTAAAAAGGATTTTGAAAAAAAATTACAGCGTTTAACCAAGAATGCAAAACATAGTGAAGTCTTGCAGAGTCAAGTTTCTGCTTGCCAATACCAGATCAATGGGGAATTTTCCACAAAATAATTGTTACCAATAAAGTTCATTTCAAATTGGGAATTAAACACCTTATAAGCTATTCTTTTATAGGCTCTTAGTAAATTAGGCAGTCCAGCTGCACTAACTCAGGAAGGCAACACTAAGTAGCCTGCTAGTTCCAATTTCCTAGCTAAAACTAAACAGTACATAAGAAGTAGCTGCCTTCCAACTACTGTGCCAAACTGATTGCAGTCTGATGCAAATTGCTGTACTCAGAAATTATTAAAGATTAGCTTAGGGTGAGTTATGTTAGTATGTGAAATGACAGTTTTTAGGGCCAAAATCTCCCTTGCTTTATGTCCATCTGGCATCGCACTGCTGGAATAAAGCCTCTTTGTTGATCAAGTGAGGGTCATACCAGAATCAGAGGAAACATTGGTGATAGCCAGCATAAAGATTTCTGTGCTGTTCTTCCCATTGGCTTCTCAAGTTAAGGGATTGGCCTGGGGAAAAAAACTTTGATAAGGCTTCTGCAAGGGATGTATCAGTCTCTTGGGCCATTCACAGTGGTGGTACTGGCTCACCCCAGTCTATCCAGTATGGGGAAGTAGAAAGACTGCTTTAAGCTACCGTCATACTCAAATCTTGCTGAAGAGTTGTCTGTGGACAACATGGATTGGCAGAAGCTAAGGTAGAGTTGGACCTTACAGACAAATTAAATCAGAAATATATAGCATAAACTTTCATGAGCCTGAGCTCACTTCATCAGATGCTGTCATCTGAAGAAGAATCATCTGGATATTCAGAACCAGTTTCACTCATTAGGTGCCTAAGTGTAACTCCACCCTGCTCAAGTCCCTAAAAGATAATTAACTTGACAGGTTCAGGGGTCTCCCTTCTCTTGCTGCATTTCATCACTTGTTTCTATTGTGGTTTCTATTGTCTTCCTTACAAAGGAAGACTTACTTTTCAAAGGAAAAGGCTTATCTCGGCTTAGGACTGATATCAGAGGAGTAGGGCCTCAGTTAACACACACATTTCCTTCCCTGTTGTTCTTTGTTTGGGTCTTACCCTGTGGCAGTTTAAAATACAGCTTTCTAGAAGTCACTGTCAATATTGTAGTTCAGCCTGCTTTTACTGTTGTCTATCTTGGTTAAGAAAATTGTACTTCTTACCTGTTGCTTTTTTTTGTAATAGAATAAATAACTATGAAGCGACAAAACTGTATTTACTTTATTATTGTTATTATTATTATTATCATTATTATTATTATTCTTTAATGCTACAGTATAACCTCAAGAATTCGGCATGCTCGGGACAGAGCACCAGTTGAAATGTGAAAATTCTGGATTTTTTCAACCAGATCCGGCTGATCCCGGAGTGGTGGGAGGGGGAGGGTAGTGGCGGCTGTTTCCGGAGCAGTGGCTGCACGCAAAGCGGCGGTGCAGAGTGGTGGATGGCAACGGCAACCGCCACATGCAAGCTTCTCCTTCCGCTGCTCCGGGACTGGCCGCCACAAGTCCCTAGTGGAGTGTAGTTTTAAAAAGTGCCAGATTTTTTATAATTCTGGATTTTTGATATCCAGATTTATGAGGTAATACTATACTTGGATGGTCATCAAAATAGCATCACAGCAGCAATGTCTGACCTTTGTACTTTGCTTGATACAAATTTTAAATTGAATCAGTATAATTTTCTTGCAATAGAAGTGTTCAGTGAATGTTCTCTATCAAAAAAATTCAAATTAGTATCGTGGATCCCCTGGTCCTCGCACCCAACACTACCTGCTCCCTGCAAGCTTCTGTAATGTTATTTTTGGCTATCATTTCAGTTAGTTTGTCAGGGAGCATTCTTCTGTCAAACAATTGCATTATGAACATTTAGCAACTTAGAAGCTAGTGCATATGCTCACACACAAAATAATTGTTCATGTTCGTAATTAGGGTGGGATAAAAAAAAAAAAACACTTAAAGTTAAAAAAATGCATCACATGGCAAATTTAGTCTCCTTACCACAACCCTCATATACTGGTTGACACTGGAATACAGATGCCAATGGGTTTTCTGGATTTTTTTTGTTCATTTGTTTTTAAAGAAATGTGTTTCCAATCATAACTGCAACCAGTGGAAATCCTGTGATATTTAAACTGTGGTTCATGAAAACTCATTTATCTGTTCTGTTGTCAATTGAGCCTCACTTTATAAGAAAAATGTGCACTACAGGTATATTTATTTTCCTTTTCTATTTAATAATTGGTAAGGCTTAGTGTGGTTAGTCAGAGAGATGGTGGTTCAAGTCTTGCAAAAATGTGATCCACTATTAATTTACGTTCATTTAATTCTACACACCAAATATCAGAAGCCAATATTTTCCGAATAATGTGCCTAAAATTAGGCACCTAATGCCTATTTTGGTGTTCAAAAACTTAATACACTATATGAAAGAAATGGAAAGAGTTTTTAAAAGCCAGAAAACTGAGGATGAAATGAATACTATAGACAGAATGTACAAGAATGGTAATATTGCTGTTATTACTAATATCAGTATCTCCAGTCTACTTTAAATTATCTCTTCCCTGAATAATAATAATAATAATAATAATAATAATAATAATAAAGGATTTTGTCCCTCTGCTATTAACATCCTTTAATTTAGAGCCAGGAAAATGTGGTAAATATTAATACTGACAAAAATGAAAGTAAGTAAACCAGTTTATTCTACTAAGATTATCTAAGGCAAATTATCATTCAGACAGGGACAGTAGTTCTGTGAAATAAAACAAAACTAATATTTTCAGATTCAACTTTCAGGCAAAATATTATATTGTGGAAATCAATGAAGATCTCTTAGGTATAATAAAATATCAGTCATCTATAGAAGTGTACCTTCTTGAAGGGGCAAAAGTACAGGTGTGCATTTAACATATGGGATGAAGTATTTGCCTGATTTGACATCAATGAGTGTTTTGTTGTTAAGATCAGTGGGAACTTCTTGTTGCTTTCTATGCTTCTCTGAGATATTTCAAACACAGAGTTTATAAATATCATTAAAAAACATATTTATCTGTGGTTAAGGAACTTAAAGTTCAGACCTGCTAAGTCTTCAGCACCATGGACTTGATCCATCAAAGCAGTAAACCACAGCTAAACTTAAACACATAAGGGGCATGTCTACACAAGATGCTAAATGCACAGTAGACTAATTCTACTGCATATATGTGTGTGTGTGGTAGGGGCAATGCCCCGAGAGAAAACTTACTTGGAAAGAAAAACTCCCAAGGTGGCGGGATGCTACCGAGAACCAGAAGTCTGACAGCAGTGAAACCATGGTGGGGAAAAATGCTGCAGCAGTGAAAGAGGAAAAAAAACAGTAAGCCCAGGAAGAGCTGGAATCAGCTCTAGCCCTGGCATGGACCCGCCTTATGGTGGCATCCCAGCACCGGTTCACCACCTGGCCCTGCAAGGAAGGGATAAAAGCTCTGACAGAATCAGAGCAGGGGAGATCAGAAGTGAGACTTCCAGTGGGGCCAGAAGAGCCCCAAGGAGGAGAGAGCTCCAGGGAGAAGCAGTGGTGACTGCCCCAGGAAGGGGCACCTGGGGTTGAGGCAAGCCCATGAGAACTAAGGTACTTACCTAAAGCAGAGTTGTGGATCCCAGATGCCTTCAGGCTTGATTGGACCACTAGAGATACTAGTTATAGGAAAACCTCAAGCAGCATATTGGGTGATTCCCAGGGAGGAGGCCTACGATTATGAACAAGTCAAAATGGCTATATTACATCGCTTAGAACTCACAGCCGAGTACTACCGAATCGGGAAGCTGGACAAGCAGAACTAAGGAGGGTCCCAGGGAAGGCGAGACATAACACCTTACTCCCGATAATGAACTTATTTTCCATCAAATACATGGCAAGTAAGAGTCCCTGAAAGCCTTCCAAGGTTAATAATTCAACATCAAGCTGTCCAGTCCCAAAGAGACGGCAAGTCCCAAAAGATCCATAAGAGCCAGACATACTAGCAAACACCACAGGAAGCTACAAATTGGAGCATTGTCTGGGAACAACCAGAAAGGGGCAACCCTGGAGGCTGATATAAAAATGGAGGTAAATCTAATGCCCCAGGTCGAGTTGTTAGGCCAGACGTTTGTCACAGGCAAGCTGGGCACTGTTAGCGTATCAATTTTATCACAGGCCAACTGGGCTGTTTGGTTCAGTTTTGGATTGAGGAGGCAAAGTTGGGAGTGAAGTAAAGGCAAATTTATTATAGCTTACGCACCCGCAACAGTTAACAGAAAGATAAATGTGATAAGCAGATAATGCAGTATTAAAGAGCTAATAGTAAATAATAATAACAGATAATAACAGATAGATAAATTTTGTCGCAAGCCAACTGGGCACTGTGAGAGTATTAGCCACTGGGCTGTTCAAAACAACAGAGACAGACATGGGTTGGCAACTTATCAATAGTCCCTCAATGCCAGGTACGCATCAAGTGATTTCAGTGAAGTCAGACGTCCCCAATCAACGCTGTCAGCGGGATTACCAGGGACAATCCCCTGATCAGGATCCAATCCTCACTCACACCGGAAGTCCAGGGTCTGGGCATGGAACAGAAATGACCGTTCTGTTCCCTCCTTCCTGCTGGTCACCTGATGCACGTGTTTTTTATACCTAGTCTTATACTAATCTGTTGGCTTTAGAGCCACTCAAAATATTGCCCTAAAGCTGTTACCCTATGGGATTGAAAGGTGTTAAAAATTATGATAAAAGGTTACTACCTAGGTTTGGGTTTATTCAATAAGCAAATTATAATGCAGCACCTTTAGGCTTGAAATTGACATTGCTCCACCTAAGCCCCAACCCCTTTTAGGTTTTCTTTGAATATGCTTTCTTGGGATGTGCTTTTGGAAGGTGTTGGGTGTGCCAGGCACTTGGATCCAGATTTTTATTGTTAAAGCTGAACCCTGAGCAGAAACCATTAGGTCACCTAATTTTACAGCTACAGCTTTGCCTATGGGGCCCAGTCAGTTCCACGAACAGTTAATTTTATCATTTTGGTTAAACTTATGACAGACAAGTTACATTTGTGTTTTACAAACTTATAAGCTTTATATTAACTAATATTACCTGTTTAGGCAAAATACCAAATGCCTCTAAGAAGCACATATTTATTGCTTATTAATCCCTCTGGTTCTGGCCATCACAGACGTTACACACCATTACTAAAGTATTAGAGGTCCAACAACAGCAAGCACTGCAACAGCAAGAATGGATGTGGCGAAATTGGACCAACTTCCATGTGCATAAAATGACAAAAGAAGATGATGTGAAGGTGTATATAGAATTATTTGAATGGATGGCATTACAAATGGAGTTGGACTGGCTGCAGTGGGCAACCTACCTAGGGTCCCTAGTTATAGGAAAAGCTCAAGCGGTGTATCAGGCGATCCCCAGAGAAGAGGCCTATGATTATGAGCAAGTCAAAATGACTATATTACATTGTTTAGAACTCACAGCTGAGCATTACCAAATAGGGAAGGCGGACAAGCACAATTAGGAGGGTGCCAGGGAAGGCGAGACATAACACCTTACTCCCGATAACAAACTTCTTTTCTATCAAACACATGGCAGGTGACAATCCCTGAAAGCCTTCCAAGGTTAATAATTCAACATCAAGCTATCCAGTTCCCAAAGAGATGGCAAGACCTGAAAGATCTATAAGAGCTAGACATACTAGTGAACGCCATGGGAAGTTACAGTGTGTCATGGCAAAAGCTGTGCTAATTCACAGTAGACTTAGTAAACTGCATGCTAGTGTCACTCAAAGACTGTGCACCCGCACTATTGCACAGTAGTGCTGGTTACTGCACATTGAGTTAATACTTGTTATTACAGGTGCTAAACTTAATACGCCATAACTACAGCTCATTAATGCACGTGTAGATGTGCCCAAGTACTCCAACCAAAGCTATGGAGATGCCTTAAGTCAGCGGTTCCCAAACTGTGGGTTGCGACCCCAAATGGGGTCACAACTTCAGTTGTTGGGGTCATGAGATTTCTCAGCCCACAGCAGGGCAAGGGCTGCAATGAGGCTGGACCAGCTCCAGGCAGGAGCCATGTCCGCAGCCCAATGGGTAGGACCCAGCACAGGAGGGACCGCCACACTGTCATAGCCGCCAAGGTGAGGTGCAGTGGCACACAGTTGTACCCCCACTGCTGCTGGGTGAGCAGGGTATACCTCAGCTTGGTGGCCATGGTGCAGCACTCCCTCCCATGCCAGGTCACACCTGCTCAGCCATGGAGCCCCTAAAAGGAAGGCAGCAGGGCAGGGAGCCCCAAGCCCACAGCAGCCAGCCTGCATCTTTCCCTCCCCCCGTGAGCTCTGCTCCAGCCATGCCTCCCACGGGGGAGGGGACAGGGAGCAGAAACTGGGCTTCACACTTTGCTTGGGCAGCAGCCAGGGCTGGGGCACTGCTGGGGGGAGGGGCAGGGGGCTGTGGGCCCTGGCTCTGGGGCACCTGGGGGGCATGGGGGGATGCAGGTCAGGAGTGAGGGACACTGGCAGGGCCAGAGGACTGTGGATCAGGAGTGAGGGGCACCTGGTGGGGCTGTGGGTTGGGAGTGAGGGGTCATGCTGAGGAAACGGGGTCATAAATGGGGTCATTTTGAGGAAAAGTTTGGGAAGCACTGCCTTAAGTCCTTTTGGTGTTGTGTTTTTTTCCCCCTTTAAATTCTGATCTGTGATCTTTTCAACTTTGAATGCCAGGAGCTTTTCGGAACTGGAAAAAAAAACAAATTATAAACTAAAAATCAAACATACACAATAATATATTTTAGTTTTATTTTTTTGAAAATATTGTTGTCCTTATTTTGTGTGTATTTCCATCATGTATATAGAGGTCATTGCATGATAGCTCAAAATGAAGTCTTACTCTTATACCCACTACAAACCCCATATCCACAATACATGGGGAGGAGTATGTGGGTGAGTATGGGCAGTTTGTGGGAGGGTGGGTATGGGGTATGTGAAGGGAGGAGGTGTGTGCGGGGGTATGAGTGCATGTGTGATGGGGGGTGTGTATAGCATTGAGCATGGCCCCCCCCCAGAGGTGCACAGGGATGTGTGTGGGGGAGGTGGGGGAGGGTGTGGATGGGTGCAGTGTTTGTGAGGTGTGCGATTGTGTGTGTATGTGGGGGGAGGGTGTGGTTGTGGTAGGGTGTGCCTGGGAGCTTCATGTGCATGCCCCCCTGAGCTGGCCAGCACCCATCCACACCTCAACAGGCCAGAGCCCGCATATCCTACAGTGTTTCCCCACCACTGTCAACAGTGCACAGTCCCTGCCCTACCCCACGCCTGCTCCAGACTCACCCCAGCAGGAGCGGACTAGCTGGAACCCACACCATAGCCCTGATCCCAGTCTGCGCTATGCCTATTCTGCACTGCTCACCTGTGGTACGTCCTGCCGTCCCATAGGCACACAACAGGGCTGGCGCAGCTCTGCAGCTGGACTGCCTTTCTAAGCAGACCAAGTGGTGGGGCAGCAGCAGCTTCAGTGCTGGCCAGGCAGACACTGTTGCTCAGTGCTGGGGAAAAACAGCCCTTTCCTTTTGCCGCTACCTGGCACTTCCTGCTGGATACCCTGCGGCTCCACCACTGTCATTGCCACCTCCAAGCTGCATTGTGGGGAAGTGGTGGCAGTGCAAACGTTCCACAGGGCAGCCCGGCATAGGCTCTGGGTGGCTATAGCAAGAAGTGTTAGTGGTGAGGAGGAGGGGCTGCTTTTCCCCTGCTCTGAGCAAGGTTCTGCCTGGCCAGCACTGCTGCTGCTGCTGTTTAGTGTGAGCAGATGAATCTGGAGCAGGCACAGGGTGGACTGGGTTGGGGCTCTGGCATGGGTCCCCGCTGTTACCATGGGGCTGGGGCCAGTAGCAGGTGGAAGAACCTGTCACCACCTGGTCTGCCTAGAAAGGTACTCCCAGCCATGGAGCTGCCCCAGCCCTGCTGTGTGTCCAGGGAGTGGCAGGATGTGCCACAGTCAGATGGTGCCTGGGTCTGGTAGGACAGAGGGACCTGCTACACGCCAGACAAAACTTCTCCATGGGCTAGTTCCAGCCCGCAAGCCATATTTTGCCCACCCCTGATATAAAGGAACAGAAATGTACGTGAAATATTAAGCAGGATAAATATCATCTTTAACTTCAGAATCTTTTAAAGTTACTCAGACATACCTAATAACACCTGCCTCATTGTTCTCCCATTTGTGCATGCAGTTTTTATCTCTAAAAAACTAGAAAAAGATGAGGTGATTAGATGTAAATTAAACAATCATAAGTAGAAGATTCTCCTGAGAGATTTCATGAATTAAAAGATTGGATTAAATACTGGAGAACCGTGAGTGAAAGTACATAAATCAGTTAGTAAGTACAAAGCATTTATTTTAGGTTTTAAAAAAACCCAAACAAAACCAAACCCACTGTGTTCTTTTTTTTCATAAAATATTCTGAAAGTTGCAAAAAACCCATTAGAACCAGTGTCCCAAAATTTAAGTTTATCAAAAAGTAGTTCTAGAAGTTTCCCAGCATCTCCAATGATCTGCTAACCTCTTGCATTAACCAAGTTGGTTGTGACATAATGTATTAATGCCAAGGCAAGCCCACTTGCCTGGATATGACTGGTATGGAAGTTATTCTAAAAATTATAACATTTTTCTGTGGATGTCTTTTGAGTTACATCATGACTCCATTGAGATTGAGAGTCTTCTCTATTGCCTTATATGAAGCATGATTTCACCCTCTGTTTTATTTTGCAGGGGGCATAATAATGCCAGTATAGTTATGAATCTCTGAATCAATCTCATTTAAACCTGATCAAAATAACTTTCATCATCTTTATGGAACAAAACAGTCCTGTCTGTCTTAAATTGCACAAGTGGTCCATGCCACAAGCTGTGTTCTGTACCCCTCCTCCATGAAACCTTGCCAGAGTTTGAGCTTACTTTGACAAAATACTTTTGGGTTGCAGAGTTTGACAGATATGCTACATTTGAAATATCTGACACAACTTCAGGCTTGTTTTAAAATATTGGTTGTTTGGAAGTTGCAAGATATAATTGTGTTAATATAATAGTCCCAAAATGTAATCCAGAAACTGCTTGCTAATTTTGGCTTCCCCTCCTTGTTTTCAGTTGCTGTTTTGCATTTACAAATCAGCCAGGGTACATTAAGTATTCCTTTTAATATCACTTTAACAAACTAGTTGCTAAACTTATCAAAAATATATTTTCTCAGAAATGAGTTGGGATTTGATTTATGCAATAACAATTAGTATAGGAGGTGACCACACCATAATGTCTCTAAAAAGATAAAATCCATGCTATTAAAGTTTGACAATTCCTGATTTAAAATATTACAGCATCAATGCTAAATTCAGGAGAAATGTTCTGAAGAATACTTAACATTGCATCAAAAGGGTTGTGAAATGTACCAAAGACTGTATATAAAATTATGATGATTATCAAGTCAGACTTATGTGCATTTAGGCTTGAGTTAATCTGAAAATGCAGTCAGGAGCAAGGTGGGGGGTGGAATAAGTGGATACAGAATGGTGGATTGCAGCATGTATCTGTTTATTTTTTCCTCAGTTAATTATTACATATAGAAATTGTATATTTTATTGAAATGAGAACTATATATTGCTTGTTGACTTTGTCCAATTGAATAAGTATACAGAAACTGGAAAGACAACAGACTATAGAGTTAAAGAACTGTGAAAGTGCTAAGGTTGCATTTGAGTGGCTCTTCATATCTTCAAGTTAATTGTAAACTGGAAATACTGGGTATTGAAAGGCCTACCAGAAACATTGAGGAATAGGATAGCAAAATAAATGTATCTTCTAGGAAAATATTATTAGATACAAGATAGTTTGGCATCTGCTTCAGAGCATTAAATACATAAATGTGTACATAGGTTGAGCCAAGATTTTTAAAACAGGATATGGGAATAGCAAGGAGGAGGAATCCACCTGCCACCACTGCTGCTGTCCCCGGTTGAGTCTGGCTTCTAATACAGCCCAAATGGCGTGGGGCAGGAAAATCTTTGGAGCATCTTCTGCCTTGGGTCAGCTGGGGACAGCAGCAGCATCCAGCGGGGGTGGGAAAGGGAGAAAACATGCCACTGAGTATGGAGGGGAGTGAAGAGAAATTCTTACCTGATTCAGGGACTTAAATATGCCCCAGCTGCTGCTCCCATGGCAGCATGGTCTAAAAAGGGGATGCGATCACACCACTCCATCCCCTTTGGATCTGGCCTTGAATATGTAGGATGATTTTTAAAAACCTTAAGGTGTCCAATTGACTCATGGATATGGCAGTGACAGGTGGTCTACCTTTACAATTCCCATTTTTGTTCTGTACCTCTCACACACAAAGCGAAAAGATAAAGAGTAAAATATGAATTGAAGTCCTTGTTTCAGAAGCTGAACCTGCCTTTGAGATTTGACCTTCACCACAGAGTTGTACAGAGTAATAATGGCTCCTTCAAAGAAATAGAAGTACCTTCAAAGACTTATGGGGAAAAAAGAAGAAAGTATTTAAGTATAGCTAAAGAAACAAATAATGAGAAATGATGTAGGGTGAGAACTGGATGGACAAGAGGAGCAGTAAATGAATGTGCAATAAAGAGAAAGGACAGCAAAGAAAACACTGGCTTCTTCAAGGATGGCTGTGCTAAATATCTTATTAAGTGAATCTATTTTTTTTAATAATAGATCCAGGGCTCCTCTCCCCTCTGTTATTTCTGACTTTTTACCTCCATAGGTCTAGCCCCTCTTCTTCTTTTGCTTTTCCCATGCAGTGCTGTTCCTCATGCCCCATATTGACAGTCATGCCTGCATTCGCTCTGTTCAACACTGGTGAGACCGCAGGTGGAGTACTGCGTCCAGTTCTGGGCACCACACTTTAACAAGGAAGTGGACAAGCTTGAGAGAGCCCAAAGAAGAGCCACCCGTATGATCAGTCTTAAAAGGCAAGCCATACAAGGAAAGGCTGAGGGATCTGGGACTCTTCAGCCTGAGGAAAAGAAGGCTGAGGTGACCTGGTAGCAGCTTACCACTACACTAGGGGAGTACATCAAGGGCTTGGTGAGCAATTGTTCACCAGGGTCCTCAAGGGGAAAACCAGGAGTAATGGTCACAGACTCCTGGAAGACCGTTTCAGGCTCAACATTAGGAAAAACCTATTCACAGTCAAGGTGTGCAGACTGTAGAATAAGCTCCCTGCAGAGGTGGTCCAATCACCTACCCTGGAAATATTCAAGAGGAGACTAGACAGTCACCTTGCTGGGATCACCTGACTCCCAGTTCTTTCCTGCTTGGTGCAGGGACCTGGACCCGATGATCTTAAGAGGTCCGCTCCAGCCTTACCATCTATGAATCCTTCTCACCCTTCAAGTTCTCGCTTTGTAGACACCTTCAGGTCCAGCACTGAAAACATTAAAAAATCATTTTTTCTTAAGGCCCCTCTACACATGCAGACAAAGGTGCAATGGGATATAATGAGCACCACCTGCCATCCCACACATGCATGGGATCACAATCCCAGGCTCCCCCTCCACTGGCTTCTGCAGCTACAAGCCCTGCAGTTGACAGGGCTTAGCAAACTCCATAGCAGGGGCAGCATTTCCCACACTGCCTCTGCTGTGAGCACTGTGGGCTGCAGGGTTCGCAGCAGAGGCAGCAGGGAGAATGCTATCCCTGCTGCAAGCCTCCTGAAGTGAGAAGCTCACAACCGTGGCATTGTTCCCCTCTGCTGCCCTGCTGCAAGCCCTGCACCTCATGAGGGGCACAGCAGTGTTGCCCTACTGCCACCACTGCAAGCCATTCAGCAATGTCAGCTGCAACGCTCACAGTGGGCGCAACACAAGGGAATGCTCCTGCCACTGTGAGCCCCACAGCTCAGGAGACTCACAGTGGCAGCACCATTCCTCGCACTACACCTGCTGAGACCCCCCACAGCCAAAGATGCTGAAATCAATGTGAGCCCCACAGCCAAGGAGGCTTGCATGGCGGCAACATTCTCCCTGCAGTAAGCTCTGCACATGACAATGCTGTTTCCACTGCAAACCTTGTTAGCTGTGGCGCTGGAAGCAGGTGCTGGTCCCCTGTGGCTTGGAGTCCCTCACGGCCTAGCTGCACATTCAGTTAGTGGCATGATTAGAACAAGCTACAAAATTATTCCACATTTTTTGTGGAATAACTTGTAGTTTATTGGGGTTTTTTCATCATGCCATTAATTGACTGAACGTGTAGCTGGGTCACAACTTAAGGGGTGATTACCTGGTTGATTATGCCTTATATGCAGGAATCCTGGTTTTCTCTGATTTAAAAAAAACCCAATTTTTGGTTAAAAAAAAGTAACCCCAAATCCCTATTTTCCCATGATTTAAATGAAACACTGCTAATATATATAGAGAGAGGTTGTGATGTTTCATTTTAATCATGGAAAAATATAGATTTGGGGTTATTTTTCTAATTGAAAATTGGGGATTCTTTTTTAAATCAGAGAAAACCAGAATCCATGTTTATGTGTAACATGAAGGGGGGACTTCAACGTACACCGGACACATATAGTGCATTGTAAGCATGTTATCAGCATGATTGGCAAACATGCTTCTCCTTTATATGAGTCCAGGAGTAGAGTATGAAAAGTGAGAAGTATTTCTCAGCCATCTCCTGCGATTGTAATATTCATATTGCAATTAGGCATGGATCAGTAAGTAACATATTATCTATATTTGTGTGTAAAATATACATACGCAATATAGCAGTATGGTACAAAGGCTTCCTGTACATACATTTTAAATGACAGCAAAGCAATAAGTGAGGTCATTCAAACAAGTGCCAAGAATAAAATCTTTATAATATAGCACACCATCAGGTACTCTGTTCTTGCCACACGTGTCACAGCTAAACTATTTTTAAAATATTTCATAGAGTTTTAAAATATTTTATTGGGGCTATTTGTTGTATAAAATACAGAATTCTCAAGCCAGCTACAAATCTCCACTTTTCTTGTTTTTTCTCTCTCCCTGTTGCTCATGTCTATCAAGGTGAATCAGGAAAAAAGCATTTTTATAGCCCAAAAACATGAAGAAAAATGTTCAGTGAAATGACTGTAATTTAAAGCAAGACTGGGAAATGTGTTCATTTCATTGGTGAATGAATAAAATCATCACAAGGATTAATGCATGACAGAATAACCTGGCTATTTGCTATATACATCATGAACCTCACTACCTCCTATGAAATAATCCACTAGAACTGCAATTTAGTCTCATTTTCTGCCTGGAAACCTAAACCCAAATGTCTAGGCTTGACTATGGATGAATACTTAAGAGATCAGTATAAATTGTTTCTTTGTTAGTGTGTTTTTGTTTGAAGTCATTATTTGATATAGGATCAGGAAAAAAATGGTCTGAACATGAACATTTTTAAGCAAGATGGAGAGGGGGGAAGCTATAGGCATAAAACTGACAAATTTGCATATCCCTTACCATTCCCTAAAATCTATTTTTGCCGTATTTTTAACAATTAAATATTAAAATGAAATGAATGCTTTTTGTGTAGTGGATTAATTTTAAAGGTTTTCTTTACGTTTTTTAGAGGTAAACAAAATAGTTACAACAATGCAAGATGCTTACAACATATACTCACCTATTATGCATACAACATATACCCACCTATTACTTCATAATCTTTGTCTTTATAATAGTGCAGTGAATTAAGGAGCTGCTCTTATCCTTATTTTACAGCTGGAGAACAGTAAGGCAAAGAGGCAATAGGCTAAATGCAGACTTTCTAGGGGGATTAGGGGGAGGTTAAACTGGTTTCAAAATAGCCACCCAATATAGCTTAGTTCACCCTGATACAAACCTTACACTCAAACCTGGTGTCAGTTATCGGAAATCAGTCTAAACCCATAAGTGTGCAGAAGTTTCATACACATGGACCGGTCTAAAAATTGTGGCATCTGGTCTAAGATAGACCTAGAGAATGTAGTATCAGACTTGCTTGATGTGGGTTAGATCAGAGCCTGCAACTTCTGTACAGTTACCTGCACAGCCCCAGGGTTGGGAAAAGCCAGTGCTGGCCCCAGCCCCAGGGCTCTGCTTTTCACACCCCAGCACTGGGCTATTTTTAGCTCCCCAGCCCCTCACCTCCCCCACCCCCAGTGGAGGAACCAGTCCCCACCCCAATCTCCCATCCCCCACACTGTTCCAGGTGCTCCCAGTTTTATCAGCATTTGCCATTGTCAGAAGCTGAGCAAGTAAGTCCCAGTGGAGGGAGAGATGGGGATGTAGGTTTGTTGGGCAGGAGTCAGGGCTAAAAATAGCCTCTGTCCCCCAATCCCCCCAGACCCCAAGAGCCCCTCTGAACCTGTCAAACCCTCCCAGACCCCAAAACCTCCCAGATGCCACTTGCCCTTCCCTATTCCCCTGTGGATGCCACCTGCATCCCTAATCCCACTGATCACCCCGAAGATACCACCTGCCCTCCTGTCCCCCACAGACCCCTGATTTTTCCCCACAAGTCCCCCCATTCTGATCTAGCTTAGATCAGGTGACCATTTTGAACCTGATCTAACCTCCCACTTACCCCTCTAAATGTCTGCACTTAGCCAATATTTCCATGTGTGAGGTAGAACAGGGAACTGAATATTCTTTCAGGTCTTAGATTAATCCCCTAACTACTGGACCATCCTTAAAGGAGATGACTGACCAGTCATGACAAACAAAAAATAGAAAATAATCAGCTAGCTAGCAATATTACAGAAAAGAATTTGGGGGTTATATTGGACCACACACTGGACATGTCTACATGTGCACTTTAATGTGCAGTAGATTATTTTACTGAGCATTAAAGCTTCATGTAGAAACTGTGACATAATGCTAATGCACAGTAAAATAGACTACTGCACATTAAGCGTCACTAAAAAGCATGGAAATGCACTACTGCACATTAACACAGCCTAATGCACATTAATTTAGTATCTCACGTTGGAAGTATTTGATTGAATGCTCATTAGAAAAGGCACAGTGGGCATTTTTGTGTGTGCTGTGGGACATGTCGATGGGTGATTTAATTAGTGAGCTGCTCTAATAAAAACACCCACATGTATTACCATTGCCACGTGTCCCTGCACTGAAAAAATGGCAGTGGGGCACTTTGAACTAAAGCTTACTGAATGTGTTTTATTTCAAAGCACAGCATCACCACTTTTTCAGCATGGAGATGCACAGCAATGCTGATACATATGATGAGGAAGGCTGCTGAAGCACGTCAGTTTCCAAGCTATAGCAGACTCAATTAATCGAGTCTGCTCCGACATGCTGGATTTCCAGCACGTCAGGACAGGCTCTTTGCACGTGTATTGGAGCCCTTTAATGCACATGTAGATGCATCCCTATAAATCAGTTAACATTGTAATGTATTAAGCAGTGCATATACATTTGTATGTTAAATACTGAATACAGCTTCTACATCAAAGACAGGTACAGGAGTGTCATTTGTAAAATATGTGAGGTGAATACTCTACTGTTCATAGAACTGGTGAAGCCTTAGCTTTTTGTGGACACTCTGAAGTACTACATTTTAAGGAAGTATTGACAAATTTGAGATAATCCAATAGACAGCAAGAAGAATGATCTGTGGTTTTGAATACAGATACTATGAGGAAACTGGTTTTCTTTAATCTAAAAAAATAGAAAATGAAGAAGGGCATAATAAACCTTTCAGCAGATAAATGGTTGTTGTAAAGAGGAGAATGAATATTTCTTAATATCGAGGACAAGTAGTAATTATCTTAATTTACATCAAGGAGATTCAGGTTAGATATTAGAAAAAAAAACTTTCTAACTACAAGGACAATTAAGTACTGAAATACTCTAAGGAGGTTGTAGAATCTCCTTACTGGGAAATTTTAAAGAACTTTCTGACAAATTATGCTCAGTGTTAGTCTAAGGATACTTATCCCTATCCTTCCAAAGCAAGGGAAATGGGGGGTGGACTACATGACTTCTTAGAGCCCCTTCCACCTCTGCATTTCTGTAGTTTCTATGATATTTTCTCCACTGAAAAAGGAAAGAAAAAAATTAAAATTATTAAGTATATATATATGTTTTTAATTTGCACTATTTTTACTTAAAAAAATAACTTAGTATGAATTAGCGTGTAGCCACCCAAAATGGAGATCAGGGTTTTGAGATCCAGTTTGTTTTCAATATACCTTTAAATTGGGGCAAGTTAACTTCACTGTGCCTCAATTTCCCTTTCACTGACACTAGGATAATAATTGCCACTCGTCTTTGTAACCTCCTGTATTTACCTGAATCCAAGAGGACTTCAAATTTAAGACAACCTCCAATAATTAGATTCTATATATGCAAAATTGTAAGTTATAACTTAGATAGATTCATGTATAGAATCTAGTTATTGGATGGTCATCTTAACCTTCCCCCCAGGCCCTGCCACCGTACCCCCACTGCAGCAGGGAAAGCAGCTGTATGGGAGGCTAAGGAGGGTGGGGGGTTTACAGACAGCTTAACCATCTCCCCTTCCCCCCCCATCCACTTTTCCCCCATCTGGTGCCTACCACCCTGCTGCCTATACCTGACCCCTGCTGCTTGCCCCCCTGCTGTCCTCTGACCACTTGCCCCCCCCCCCCCCCCCCCCCCCCTCTTCTGGCTCCAGCTCTAGCCCCTGACCAGGTTGGGGCCAGAGCCAGAATTGCAGCTTCTTCTCTGCTGTGGTGCCGTCTCCCTTGTGCTACCTACCCCCTGTTCTGTGTGGTCTTTCCTGAGCATTCCCTGGCACCATGCTATCTCTTCACTCCCTCCCACACTGCATAGTCTCCCCCATGCTCTCCCCCCAT
>NW_005841945.1:1197504-1207273 GCF_000455745.1 Alligator sinensis | reverse complement strand
TTCCCTACTGATAAACAACTGTGCCTAAGCAGCGGTGGTGGCAAAACCAGCTCTGGCTCCAGCTTGGTACTCAAATACAGGATGAGGCTTTTTCTCCTTCATGTTAAATGAGGAGAAATACTGCAACTTGGATTCAAGTAAATATATTGGGGAATATCAGTAGAAAGGTGATATGTAAAATAAAGATTTTTTTTCCAAACGACCAGAATGTTGACAGCTCTATTACATAGTAGTTGTAGGCAGAATCTAGGGCAGGGTGACACTTTAGAAGCTAACTGATTCAGAAAGGCATGAGCTTTTATTGCTTTATCTAATGTTATGAGTGCACTCTATGCCAGTTCGTTTGTAGCATCTGACAAAGGTGTTGCCTAAGAAAGCTCATGCCTCTCTGAATCAGTTGGTCTCTGAGGTCACGGGTGACTGGTGCCACCTGAGTGGCCAGTCAGTGCCCGGGGGGGCATGGCCAATCTCGTCAACTGGGGGGTCCCCCTGCGACCGATCATGCTGACTGTGGGGGAGGGTTCCCCTGCAGTCAATCACGCTGACTGGGTAGCGGCTGCGGTGCTCCCGGAAATGGCCATAGTGCTCCCAGAAGTGCCCCCACTCCCCAGCCGGTGCTCACAGGGGGGACACTGGTACTTCCACCTGCCCCCCCCCCATTACCTAAATAGAGAGTGCAGCCTGTCAGGGGGTGTACCAGCACTCTCAGGGGGTGCACATGGACCCCCATGTACCCCTAACATGTCACCACTGTCTGAGGTGCTACCCTGCCCTACTTCAACCACCTGTATGAGGACTACAGTAATTTTTAACATTCGGTTTGTTTCTGTCTCCTCCAAATTCCTCTTCTACATCCTCTGTAAAACATAGCCCCAACCCCCACCCCCATTTCCATTCACCTTCCTTGCCTGTCCCATTACTCCATAAATATGTTAGCATAAACAGGTAAAAAGCTGACCCCTACTTTATAATATCTTCTGCTGCTGTGAACATACATCACAGGAGACAGCTAAATGGAAGGATTCACACTTCCAGGTTTTGTATCTGAGTTCTACACCAAATCAGTCTTCAAACCATCACTTAACACTCCTTAATCCAGGCCTCCTCAGCTCCACCCTTAGCCTACCTAGTTATCCCTAGATCCATGGTAGTCCTTTTCACTCTGCCTGTAGCCATTTCTGCCAATACGTGAAGAGGTCGTGTGTACTTTAGGTTTGTATCTCCTGCTTTTTAGAAATTTAAATTTTGTGTTACATTCAGGGCTTTCCCTCCTGCAGATTCTGACTTACGTGGCAGGCAGATAAAGCATCTCAGACCTCTGACTACAGTTAGGTATCTCCCCATATGTAAGTTCATTCTGGTTTTAAAAGGACAAGATCTTAAAAATCCCAGCTCAAATGGGGATCAGGATTATTCTAATGCACCTAAAGAGACAGGTTCCTCCACAATTCTAGCTCTCATGAAAGGGTCCAAAAGATGTTTTCATATTCACTTAGGGAAATGGGCTCCTGAGATCCTGGCAAACCTGGGCGTTACAGAAGGGAATGCAGGGCTGGAAGTTCTCCACACTCATAGAGTTCTTAACCCCCATATCATCCCTCCCATTATCCCATTCCTCATTTCCCTCGCCCCTAAATACATCACTCTCCTCTCCCCCACTACCAATTGTCCTTCCTCTTCACTACCTAACCAACTTTCTTCACCATCTATTGCCACCTTTTTGTGTTCCTCCCAGTTTTCCATCCATCTTCCCTAAACATATATATCTTTATTAATTTTTTTATTGAAAGCATCTTAACGGCTCCTGAGTTTTTTTCTGCTGTATTCCCCGCCCCCTCCCCTTTATCCCCTCCCCCCACAAAAAACATCCTTTGACAGATGTATAATATATACAAACATTTTCCCCTCTAAAGAGTCAAGTTTAAACTGTCACCAGTTGGGAGTAGATCAGGATCAATAATTGTCTGCCTTTCCAGGTGCCCAGGTGCAGCCTTTCAGCTACTCTGTACATGCATAGGGAGTGTAATTTGTTTGATGAGCACTAACATCATTGCTATCTAGATGCCCTCCCTGCTCCTTTTTTTATTTATTTATTTTTTTAGTTTTGCATCTCCAAAGGGATAAGGGTGCCATGAGTCAGTTGGAGGAAATGCCTAATAGCATAATGCAGCACAGTGCAGAAATACACAAAGGGCACATCTACATGTGATGGTATGTCACTGTAGCAATGCTCTATGGTGACATAGCATTCATGGGCAAAACCTGTGACACCAAAACTGTGTAACCATAGTGGCACGCTCCCCCATTATAGCGTGTACAGTGGCTATAAATAAACGTGCATGGCACACACCGCATAGTACTGGTTGTTACTGCGCCATCTTTTAGTACTTCAAAAAGGAAGTACTGAATGACAGCATGGTAACAATGCTATACATGTAGACACACACAAAGTAGCTTAAAATGAGCTAACTAGGGTACTGGAAGCAACCTTATTTAGCTTGGGTGCAGGGCCATGCTAATGCAGCTATACCACTATCGGCCAAGGTAGCTATATGGCACTGTATTGCATTGTGTGAACAGCACTCTAATCATTTTTAGTCTATGCTGAAATGGTTCAGAAAGGACTATTTGGTATGTTGCATTACCATGAATTAAAATGAATACCCAAAGCATGACTGCATCTTGATGGACCTCTGATACACCATTTCTTTGAAAGAAATCTCAGTCCTGTAGTAAGACAATAGAGGATTTTCAAAAGCACTTTTTTGAAAACGAAATGGCACTAGGGAAATAACCTCATAAAATTTAAATAGAATTGAACTTCTTTTCATTTCTTTCCTCTAAGACCTGATCATCTTGATAGTTAGGGTCAGTGGGAGCGCTCTGAGAGGATCAGCCCTTTTGTAGCAAAAGTTCCTATAATGGTTGTTTCATATCCAACTGCTGTTTATATACCACTTCAGCAAAATAGGCCAGAATAGGAGTAGAAAATTTTAATTATCCCTGCTTTTGTAGGTTTGAGAAAGATCTTTACTGTAGTATTGTTATTAGGAGGGTATTGTGTGCCTCTCATTTTTTTTAAACTATTACTAGTGGGAAAATTTCTGTAATGAGAAACTTAAATGTTTCAATTAAATTTTAGCCATTGATTCTAACATAAAGTAATGCACTTTGCTGTTCAGTTAAAAATAACAAGCTGCTGTGCTGTTCCTAGCCAAGTATAATCCCTGGAACAGTAGTCAGTAGAGCACTCAAGAAAATGAAGTATTTGGGGCTGAATATTTGTTTAAAAATCTTGAGAGGAATGAAGTCCAAAACAATCAGTGTTTAAAAGCCAGGACTTAAACTTTTTAAAAGTCAAGAAAGGGAAAAGGTGCATGTACCAACCAAGGTGAAGATAGTCTCCCATGTGAAAAATTGTTTGGCTATGGTTTATAACCTTTCTCCGTGCTTCTTCTCAGGGGTAATGGCTGCTTTTGGACATTCAGCAGTTGAAGGAACAGAAATGAAACAGCCAGCAATGAGCATAAGTTTGGCATTCAGGATTAGTTCTGCAATGTTTGCAGGTGACGGCAATAGTAAAATACCATGCTAAATGTTTACCTCGTGATTTCTGAGGCCACTCTCAATCTATAGCGATCATTTACTATGCCTTTGCACCATATATTATATTCAGTGCTAAGTTCAGGATGACTGTCCCATCTATAAAACATGAAATTATGTATAAGGGAAAGCTGCATTTCTTGTTTCAACTGCTTCCTTTCTCTCTCTTTTTTATTGTCTCTGCCAGAGAAGAAAGGAAAATTTAGACTCCTTAATGGAGTCTCATTTAATGAATTCAGAGTTCAATATTAAAATATCATATCCCAGTATGTTCAGAAATTTATAAAGACTAGACACAGAGGTCATTTTCATATGCTTTATGAATTCTAATCACCCATTTAATGACCTAATCTCAACACTCTCTTCCAAACACAGCAGAAGCGCATAAGGCCATCCATCTGCAGTTTTATAGTCAAGCCTCCATGTGTGTTGTAAACCCCAAAAGGTTCCTTTTCTAGTTCTCACAAATCAACAACTTTCTCTTCACTGCTAAAGAGGCTTCATTCCAAGACCTGTTTTCTTGACTATTTTATAATAAAATAAGAAACATGATCCTCAGTGGTGACACATCAGTCAGCTAAATAGGAAAATAATGCAAAATACTGGGGAGGAGGGGAAGGAGAACAATTTAGTATTTGTGAAAGATAGTAATTTATTTAGTCTGTTTATCAGCAGAATCAAAATAAGGAGAGAAGCAGGGTAGCATAGCTTTCCCATTATGCGTTCATTTCCCCCTGTAAGCCTCCACTATAAGACAAAGAGTCCACCTCTGGCATAAACAAATTTGGTCTCCAAGCCTTTTTAAATGTCAGTTTCTCTGTCAGATGAGTTTGCCAGTGGTACCAGAAGTGACATGATGTCCATGCAGAACTGACTGAGACCACCAAGGCATTTCAAATAAGCCACTGAATATAATTTCGTTTTTAAAATTCATAGAGAAACTGACCTGTTGACACTGTGAATTTTACTTTACCTACTTTTTAAGACATTTTACTTCCTGCAATTTACCCATCATACATCATCCAAAATGCTGGCATGTGCCTGTGGGAATTTCATCAAGGAAATTAATAATGATATTTTGCCCTTTTAATCCTAAAATCTCAAAGCCCTTTACAAAAGCAGTATTACCTCCTTATACATATAATGAAATCTGTGCCTCAGTTCTCCATCTGTGAAAGGGAAATATCAGCCTCATCCACCAGTGTGTTGTGTGGGAAGTGCTCAGATACTATTGTGATGAAAGGTGATAAATCAGTTAACAGTTCCATTGATAACAGTTAATTGACAAAGGAAGGATCTCTCTTTTTTCATTTGCAATGTATAGGCTCTGTCATTTCATCTTCAGCTTATGTTGTGTCATATTATTTTAATCATGAGTCTAACTTTAGGCCACTTCTCCAGAAAGAACTTTGCCTCCTAAAGGCCATGCACAAAGCACTTGTGCTTATAATTAGTTAAAATGCTTTCTAGCCTCCCTGTTACATTTGCGTCACAATTTCATTTCTTTCCAGCTAATCTTGTGTGTCACATCCTTGGACTCAATAAGCATTGAGCATTCCATACATCACACTTCAGCAATGACCACTGTGGTATATGGAATGTACCTTTAAGGGGCCAGAAGTGGGATGACCCAGTCTCTCCCCCTGATGTCCTGTGGGTGTGGTGGTCAGTACTTGTAGTTCTCCCTGCAAGCTGTGAGCATGTGAGTTGCTGAATCCTGATCCTAATAAAGATAAAACTGTTTACCACCCCACCGGTCTCTGCTGAATGCTGACTCGAGGACAGAACCCCAAAGGCATGGAGGTCTGAGTGAGTACACCATCCCTGGAAACCAATGGCATAGAGTAAGCATTATAATCACAGAGGTACCATGAGCTCCATTTCTTTTCTTGGTCTCTAAGACCCCACTTCATTAATGACAATGAAGCACAGAGGAGTGTTGTCAGTGGAAGGTGGTACCTCCATCAAAATGTTTGCATAGATAGAGATGGGCTTTATTTTCTAGATGACAGACAGGCTGGAACACAATGAATGATTTTGGCAGCTCCTAAAAGACAACAAAGCCTTATCTAAAAGATAAGGTTCAGATGGCCACTGTGGTATTAGAAGGTCCATCACAAGGCTACTTTAGTAGAAGTGGAGCAGTAAGGGCCCTGAAATACACTTGATTCATTTATTTCTACAGACAAACCATGACCCTTCATTTTTAGCCTCTCCTGTCTCCACCTCATCCCTCACAAGCTTCTGTCTGGGATTTCCTATAGCTCTCTGTAGAGGTAACTTCTGAATTAAGTCCCTGAATGGAGGAGACAATAAAGTTAAATCTCTTTACTAGCATGGAGGACATGAACAGTAGGGTGTTCCTCCCACATGAGACTGCCTGACCGATTGTGAGAAAAAACAGGATCAGGCTTGTCATAGGGTGTTTTTGTAACCTGAGAGGCACTTCCTGTAGCCATTTATTAGCTTCTTACCTAGTGTGCAAGTTTCTGGAACCCATCCATCACAAGACCGCTTCTTATCTTCTCTATCGTTCCTATTGAGTACATGACAATTAATTGATTGATTAATTAACTTTCTCATTTCTTCAAAGAGAAGAACTAAAAGCTTTGGGGGGGGGGTTAAATACATATATTATTAGGAATTGTTTGTATGTCCCTCTCTCTAGAGGCTAATTGATATACATACAAAACACAAAGACATTACTGTAGTTTCAGCCAGCAGTTTTTTGGAAAAAAATCAAAACCACACTTAAGAAATGCTTTTGTCCTCTCTTGAATGTCTTCTGAGTACCAAGGATGTGAACAGAATCATAATGGATTACAAGAAAGATAGTCATTAACTCTCTTGTTTGAGATTTGTTTATTTAGGTATTTTTGCTGTCCCAGGATTCAACACAATATGCAAGGGTTAATAACTGGCAACTTGTATTTTGCTAACCATAAACAAACTGAACCTCTTTTTTTTGTTTTCACTCTTGCTTTCTCACCAGAAAATATTACTTAGTTTAATAAAGGAATGGAGTTAACGGTGAAAGCAGCACACTTTATGCAGTGTTGTAAATCAACTGAGCAATTAGCAGTTGCTTTTTAAGTGACTGAATACAGATTCAGAATTATGAGCAGCCATTATCTAATAACCCAGCAAGTGATGTGAATAAATCTTAGCTAATATGAAAATTATCAACTGTTGAAACACCCTTTTCTACAAGCGCATCTATAGAACCTTTTGCATAATGCACTTAGATTGATAAACTGCAGGCATTTTCGTGGAAGCGCTAATTTATTCCAGCAGTTTAGGTTTATATTTAGGGAATCTGTCATATAAATGATCAGCAAATCAGAATTCACAATTTGTTTTAATTTAAAGGTATGTTTTCATTAGTTTAGTCTCAATCCCCTTAATGCTTATTGAGGCCCAATCACTGGAAAAGAACTTATAAGGTTAGGTTCAGTTGTTTTCCATTTGTATTTCTCCTGACTGATTTTGAATGATTTCACCTGTGATTTGCATGATGTCACCTTGATGGATAGGTTAACACCTCTTTTTGTTTTTCCCCTTCAGAGTCGCAAAAGAATATTCTAGCAACATAAGCCTGTCACATGTTCCTATGTCAAACAGTGTCCTTAATGTGTAATTATAATCAGGAAAATTACAACAGTATACAAAAATTATGCCTTCTTATTGGAAGAAAATACCCTCTCTTCATGCACCTTCTTGTGATATCTGCTTAAATTATTGACAGAAGTACTCTTGTGACCCAGTATAGCTAGATTCTGTATCTCCTTATACAACTACCAACTTTCCCAGCTAAGCTCTGATAGCATAAATGTTTAAGTGCTGGTGACTGTAGGAGATGCAAAATGAAAGGAAAAAAAAACAGCTTGCCTTTCAGATCTAGGTTATATTTTAGAGTTAGCAGTTAAGAAAACAACATTCTTTACTTGTGAACAGCACAGTTGATCTGGAAACTATTGAAAGAGCAGAACAAATAGCTATGGGAAACCACTTTTACAATTTCATATTTTATGGCATAAATGTTATAATAGCCTTGATGACCTGAACAATATATTCATGTAGGGGAGCAGGAACTTCCCTATACATACCTAAAAAAGACTGGGTGTGTGAGATCAGGAAGTAGTAAATCACTTATCATAATTGGGCTTTGTGTAGGTTATAAGCAAGCAGTTTGTATATGCTCATAGCCAGCAGTAAATTACTGTACCAAGAAAGGAGATAATGGGAAGAAATGTATGCCAGAAGGATGTCTCTGGCCTCTGACACACAGAATGTTTGTTGCACTTTATTTGCTATTTCAGCACAACAAAAAGCTAGTGTCTACACATTCAGGCTCTATTATGTTAAAGAATGGCTGATCAGGCCCCAAAATGATGAATCCATGGCAAAAAAAAATGCTATTTCAAAGAGCAACTTTGTTGCAAGAAGATTTGTGCAATAAATTTAACCTGTATACAGGGCTTTCTGACCCCGGGCATGCCACAGTACTCCTCTCTCCCTTCTCACTTCCAAGGGGGAGGGAGGGAGAGCAGTTATCTCCCTTATACTGTGCCAAGTTAGGAAGCTGTCAAAGAGTTCTGAAGAGGGCAGCTTGACAGCAGCCCCTTCACCATTGCCACTAAGTGGCAATGGTGAGGATGCTAGAGTGGTGGCAGGGTCTGATTGGGCAGTGGAGACTGCCCTATTTGCCTTGCTGCCCAGGCTGTTTGCAAGCATCCCTGTCATTGTTCCCTTCCAACTGCGGTCATGATGGAGCTGCCTGCAGGTGGTGGTGGCAGGGGCTGATCAGGTGGTTTCTACTTGGAGGCTACCCAATCAACCCCTGCTGCCCTGGGCGGCTTGCATACAGTCCTGTAACCGTTGCGGTCATGACAGCTTGACCCCCCAGCAGCCCATTAAAGCAACAGCAACTTAAAACTGTGCCGGTGCCACTTCCTGTTGGCCATGGCAAATGCTAATCAGGTTGTGGAGACCATTTGATCAGTTCATGTCCCTGGAGATAGTTTGAGGGCAGCCCCATGAGCTCTTGTCACAATGGCAGCAGCTTATCAAGCAGGCCTGTCAGACAGCCTGTCCCATTCAATGACAGGCTCTCAGGGAGGTTGGAGGAGTTCAGGAGCAGCCTCCTCTTACTACCTGGCTGGAAAACACGTTTTTGCAATGTCTGTCACACTCCAGGCATGGGGCTGTGCTTTGTACAAATTTTTTAGTACTAGAAAAATAATGACTGTCTAGGGTCTAGGGTCTCTGAGTAGTAATGCCATTGGAGACTAGTACTGAAGGTTACATACTATGTCTTTTTAAGGAACACAATAGCTCAGAGGAGGCAGAGGTATTTTTTCATGTGATCAGTCAAATGAAAGCCCAGATAGATATCTGTAGCAAAGCCAAGCACCTTTTGGTCACTGTGACAGTGAAAACATTCTTATAGTCACAGACATGATCGTCGGCTGCAAAACTAGGGTGAGGAAAGAAGGCCACCTGCCCCAGGCGCCACCTGTAAGGGGGAAGCCCCTGCTGAGAGACTTAGTCATGGCAGCAGCAGCCCTACACTGTCCCTGCTGAGCCATAGGGGCCAAGCAGGGCAGCATCACACCAAGCAGTTTATCTGGAGCAGGGGGCAAGTGGAGAGAGTGGACTGGTGCCCTCTGCCCTCCCCGCACACTCCCCTGAGCCTCTGCCACAGCCCTGTAACCAGTATGTCTATATGGGGGGGGGGGGCAGGGGAACAAATAGAGCACCAGGGTCAGCTGACAAGGTGGCTGCTGCCTCTGCTGCTGCTGCTGGAGTGGAGCAGATGCCATTACAGCAGTGGCAGTGGCAACAGTAGCAGCAGCCCAGAAAGGTAAGCCTTTCCTTCCACACATATTTGTCTGTGCATTTGCTCATACCCTACCCACAGGGGTGGGCAATTATTTGGGTCCATGGCCACATAGGGAGTTTTGATGAGCTGTTGTAGGCTGGGTCTCCCAACCCCAACAACTCACCAAAGCTCCTTATGAGGCTTTGGGTTGGTGGGGAGCAGTGTTCAGGAGTGGGACAGGTGCGATCCACTCCCTGCATGCCCTGCCCTGTGGGGGGGAGGTGGCAGGGGGCTGTATGGGGGTGTGTGGAGGGGGCATGTGCATATGTGGGGGGCTGCCTCGGA
>NW_005841945.1:1181881-1197427 GCF_000455745.1 Alligator sinensis | reverse complement strand
CTGAGAGCCAGCCAAGAGGAGGGAGGGGAGGCAGGGGGAATGTGCAGTAGAGCTTGCCCAGTCAACAGCTCTCTCCATAGTGCTTCATGTGGGGCTGAGCCCTGCCCGGGGAAGCCAGTACCATGCTCCCACCCAGCCCCATCCTAGGCCCCAGCCAGCACACAGCTTCTGGTGGGGCTGTTCGCAGCATAGCTATAGCTTCCCAGGCTCGCATTGTCACCAGTAGGTGAGGGAAGCAGAGTGGCACCCAGCCAGCTGCAGCCATACCTGAAGCTGCACACTGGCTGGGACTGGCGGGGCTGTTCTGCTTTCCTCACGTCCAGCTGTGGCTGCTGAAGCTTCCCCCCACCCACCTGCCTGGAGCAGCATGGTGCAGCACAGCAGGGGCAACAGAAGGAGTCACAGCTAGAGGTGAGGGGAGCAGAGCAACCCCACTGGCCCCAACCCTGGCCAGCATGCAGCTTCCAGTGGAGCTGTTTCCGATGTGGCTGCAGCTGTCCGGGTGCTGCTGCGCTCCCCTTGCCTCCAGCGGACACTCTTCCTCCTCCTCCTGACCCTTGCTGTACCATTCCAGGTGGGCTGGGGGGAAGCTTCACCCCGACTTTTCCTGTTGGAGGTGTGAAGAGCAGAGGAACACCTGACCAGCTGCAACCACACTGAGAACAGCCTCACCAGAAGCTGCACAGTGGCTGGAGATGGGCATAGGCATGGACTGCCCCAGTGGGCATGGGTGGGACTCAGCCCGTGCGGAGCACTGCAGGGGCAGTCATGAGCCAGATCCAGCCAGTTGGCAGCCAGACCTTGCCTGTGGGCCTAATTTTGCCCACTTCTGCCCTACTGTCTATGGTGGTCATGTCATCCCCACACTCTGGGAACACGATAAGCTCTCTACACCTCTCATGGTTTTCTGTTTTTTACTCTCATCTGAGGTGTAGAACTTTAAAACATAAAACTTGAAAATCCACAGTGAGAAAACCTGCTGATGCAATAAGAAAAAGCTGAGAGTATGGGGTAGAGGGGGTTAAACATATTTATCAAAGAAGTCACAGTATGTCAAGAGCAAGTTTGTTGCATGGAAGGACTTAAAACTAAAAGGCAGATGTATGCATCTCGGAGAAAAGTGAAAGGATACAGGATTGGAAAGTGTATCATTGATTAAGTCCTTGACTAATTAATACTCTTCAGATAAGAACCAGGTAAAATAAAAGCAAACAGGAAGAAGGACAAGAATATCAGTCTTTCAAGTATAGCTGTTCTTATCAATTTTTTAACCTACAACAGTAATGATAGTATTTGTATCTGCAGTAGAAAATACCAAACTTGTTGAATCCTTCATACTTATTGGTAGTCACCTCTAGATTTGGTTCTGCATTATTGAAAATAAAGTACAAACAAGCCTGTCATGCTAAAAAAAATATTTAAAAAAATATAGCCAAAAAGTTCCAAAAGTTACAGAGTTGGGTAATTCGATAGAAATAAATCTTGAAATTTAGTAGGGTCCAGGAGATACCATCAATAATGCATAGTTGTATTGGAAAGATTTATTCAGACATAATAATTAGATTTTATAAATATATACATCCATGTGTGAGCTCGTATGTTTAAAACTACAAAGCACAAATAAATTTTAAAATGTAATAGTTACATGCTTGGTCTATAAAGTACTTCATGAATATGCAAATTACCATGGATCAGATCCTAATAATATTAAGTAAGCATTCCAGTATATGAAAAATGCACGTGTGTGTGTGCGGGCATGTGTGTGTGATGGTTCTTGAGCCTTTGGATGTACCTGGTCACATTTACAAATTTCAATTCCCTATCTTGAAAGCTAAAACTTTTTTCTTAAAAAAAGAAGGTGAAATTCATGTAATACTATGACTCCTCAAACTGGAATCCACTAATCCTGTTAACTACAGCAAGGATATTCTTTGAATAATATCAATGGGATGATTATAGTGTAAGAAAGGATATCAGAATCCCACCTGATACAGAATCCAATTTTGCTACATACACTCATTACTCACCATATGTAAATGAATGGAATTACCTGAGGACTGGAATATTACTTGTTGTGATTAAATGTATTAGTTGTTGTGATTAAATTAAAGAAGTATTAGACCAGCTTCTTGAAGAAATAAAATAGACTGATTTTCAGATAATTTTAGTTACTGTACTTTTGCTCTTAAAAGCATCAGATAATTTTAGTTACTGTACTTTTGCTCTGAAAATCCCCTTTGTAGTCTGTGTGTGGTTTTTTTTTTTTCCGTTTCTACCTCAAGCACTTCCTTTCTCTTCTGTATAGGAAGAGCCATTTGTGATGGTATCCGAAAATGTTTTGGGGAAACCGAAGAAATACCAGGGCTTCTCAATAGATGTCTTGGAAGCCTTAGCCAATTATCTTGGCTTTAAATATGAAATTTATGTTGCACCAGACCACAAGTATGGAAGCCCCCAGGAGGATGGGTCGTGGAATGGACTGATAGGAGAACTAGTGTTTAAGGTAAGGATATTAATAATTTATTAAATTAAAGGTGTATAATTAAACCAATATATATGAAACATTGACTGATTTTGAAGCATTGGGTGGTTCAGCTGATGGTTAATGATGACATTTTGTGTGATGTTCACCGACTACACTAACAGGATCTGTTCATACTACCAAGGCCCTGGAGAAGGTGGACAGGATCTAAAGATGGAATGATTTATCAGTGACCCCTGGTGGCCAATTAAATAGTATTAGCAGTTTCTCAGACATCCATTATTACACTGTGGGTTTAAATAAAACAGAATAGTGGGGGCCCCTCAACATCCTAATTAATTTGGTAAGACCTGGCATAAGCAAGAAGAACATATTGTTTTAGATGTGAAAATGCATTATAGTAATTAGTAATAAACAATATCAATTATGTATAGCACTTAGAGAAATATTGATGAGATTAATAAATTAAGTATGTAATCAACAAATCTTTTACTGATGTGTAATAGTAATTTCATTATACAGTTATATAAATCAAAGGCTTTATAGAATTAATCTGTAATTAATAAACCATTTCATTCATTTCAGTTTATATTAAATGTTTAAGATCATAACACAACTAAATTAAACCAAATGAAAATAGTGCATTTCACTTTTTCATCCATCTCATCTAATCTGATCCTTTGCCTTCACCTTCCCTGATTTGAAATTGAAGATAAAAGCTTTTCAGATATACCCTGCAAACTTCATAGATAGCGGTAAAGTTTCCCTATGAATTTTACCACCCTAACTTCTGTTGCTATCTGTGGAACAAATTTTGGTTTGGTCCTTGAATGTGTGGCTCTCCCATTCCTCACCAGAACAAGGCAAAGATCTATTCTTTGTCTTTTCTATCACTGATGCTTGTCTGCTGGAACTTCTCAAGGTATGCTGTAACTCCATGGAAAATAAAGAACTCCATGGAATATAAAAAATAGAGAAAGGGAGGTACCACTACTGTACAGCTTGAGAATATTAATATGGGAATTTAGGTGAGAGCTACTAAACTATACTATTTCACCTCTATTGCTGCTGTTGAGCATCTACAGAGGCATATGCCAGTGCAAAAAAAGGTCCAACTGAAGTCACAGCCTACCAGTTGTCTTTAAAGCATAGCTTCAGTCTCTCTCAATACAGGGCCCCAGTAAACCTATGCTATCACTGGGGCCCCCGTCTACACGTTACATGTATCACACAATTACCAGGTTAATTATGCAATTTAGACCAGCTACACATGCAAATTTACTATTGCACCATAAAAGATCCAACCATCTATAAAGTTATCACTGTAAAATGTACAATAAAATAATCTATTCAGTATTAATTTGCATATATAGCAGGGTCTGCTTCTGGGGCTGGGAGCCCACTCAGTTGACAGAGCTCCCAGCCAGTGCACCATGCACAGCCAAGTCTGGGAGTCCCACAACTGAGGGGACTTTCAGCTCTGGCAGCACCCAGCAGCTGTGGACTCTGGGTCCCAATAGTGCCCTGCATCTGCTGGAACCCAGAGTCTGCAGCTGCAGGACTCTTGGACCCAGTAGCCATGGGGCACTACTGCAATTTCCCAGCCCCAGGGGTGCCCCTCATGGCTGGGAGCTCTTTCAGCTGAGGGGGCTCCCAGCTATGGAAGCTTACTTCCATGGGACTGGCACTAACTCCCAGTGGGTTCTAATGCCTGATTCCACAATCACTCATTAGATCCCATCACATCTTTACCTGCACATGTAGTCGGGGCCTGGTTGTATCACTCTGTAGATGCTCAATAACACCTGCAGAAGAGACCTAGAGATAATGCAACCTTGCACAGCTGTTCCCCACAGACTCCATCTGGAGCCCATCTGGACCCCAGATTTCAATTATTCCTAAGAGTGGCTCTGGGGTTCCCCCTGTGACTGCATCAGTCCAGAACAGCAGTATGGTGGGTGGGTTTCTCTTTCCAGTGCTTGCTCCCAGCCAGTGGGAGACATGAAGGTGGGACATGGGGTGGGGGGAGGGGGACAAGGGGCATCAGGGAGAAAATGCAAGAAGAAGAAACCCAACTGCTGTCACTGCTATCCCCTGCCAAGCCCAGCACTCTGAACAGCTGCAGCCCAAAGCTGGAGCAAGGCAAGAGAGTACCCAGATCAGCCAGGGTAGCAGAGTGGCAGCTAACTGTTATACATGCAGTAGGAGATGGTACCAGAACTAGAGAAGTTCAGCCTAAAAATATAACAAGTGAAAGAACAAACAGTTGGAGAGGACAGGAAAAAGTGAATAAGGTTAGTAGTGAGAGGAGTATATGGTTACATAGATTAACTGCAGATAATAAGTTTGGTCTTGATCATTATCTATTAGTCCAAGCACTTAATGATCTAAGGCCCTGTATCTGATTTCAATGGCCCCTACTCTTTGTTGAAATTGCCCATAAAATTTTACCTGGAAACTTTGCAAATTGCTTCCACAACCAATCATTGAGTTATTTACACTTAAGTCATTTTTTGGTGGCTCCATGCAATGTGTTAGTGGGTAAGTGAACTGAAAGCAGCATAGACATAGCAGAAAGCACAGTCCTGGCCTTGCAGAACTTTCATTCTGAAAACTGAAGAGAAACCTCTCACCAACCTGTCTTGAAAATCTGATTCCTTCTTACTGACTGTAAGCTCTGCTCTTCTCCCAGAACTCAAAAATCTACCTATGGAATGGAAAATATTCTTTAGAAAAAGTATCTGAATTATTGTAAAAAAATATTTATGGAATTGCTTGATTTCTGTCATTCAAGTAGTAGTCCTGTTAGCATCATGTAAAGGTAGTTCATGAATCCATGATCTGAGCTCTGGACTTCGGTACACGAGCCAGGATAGATCTGGGTACAACGTGTACATGCACAAGTCAAATATTTTCTAAATGTCTTAGAAAATTGCAACATTCTCATGACAGATTGTTGAGTGAATCACAGTGAGAGGATGGTGTGTATGATATGCCTGAGATACCCCTGCTGTAGCACATACAAGATTGTACTTGCTATGTTGAACTGAGCAAAACCTCGTGTAATGCATCTACATAGTAGTTTCCCAAGATATGCAGGTTTCCAGTCTCCATTGTTCCTAGGGACATTCAAACCCTGGTCTTTAAATTTAAGTATTTGTCTTTCTCATGAATTCCCAGTAGCCTATATCCCTTTTCTCCCAGGCTCCCTTCTCTTTTTATGTCTGTGAACTCATTGGGCTATCCCCATGAGTGCACACATGCAGGGGTGCACATTCCCTACAGGACAAATAGTAGTGGCACATATTTGTGCAGCTCCTATTTGTCCCTGGACACACCCATGCACATCCATTCTGGCACGTGGCAAATTGTCCCTGGTGGAGTATGGGAGGCTGGAGCCAGCACCTAGGCCTTATCTACGTCCTGGGGGCCTCCCAGGGCTGCAGCAGCGGCTGTCTGGGTGCTTGGTTCCCGACCAGCAGCCAAAGCATAGCTCTGGCCAATCAGGCTCCCTTTCTGGTGGTGCAAACTACTGCCGCCTGTGCCACACTGCTTTTTTTAGTGGCAAGTTTTTTTAACACTGGGATTTTTTTTCTTTTTTTTGACACTGGAGGGTTTTTTAACACTTTTTTTGTTTGTTTGTTTGTTTACACCACTGCCACATTTATGCCTATGGGGATGCACCCCATAGGTGCAACTGCAGAGAGGTAACAGAAATAATGGAGAAAGGGACAGTTTCTATGCCATGTCTTCTGAGAGAAACAACATAGAATGAGCAATCCAGCAGAAGAGAGAATTAGGAAAGGGTAATTTTATGCAATTTGCATCACACAGATTCTACCTGAATCAGGAGCTGATGTGGCTCTCAGCATAAGTGAGAACAGTCTTAGGAGGTGTCCTAATTTATGGCAACCTTACTTGGCCATCCCTGTCTCCTCTGTAGCATGCTAGGCACCTCATCCAAAGAAAGATGTAGAGGCCTCCAACTTAAGTGTCACAATGCATAGCTTTTACGCAAATTTAGGCGTGCGAGCCCAAAACAGGAATCAAAAGCAACCAGGCTTCCTAAACAATAGAAGCAAGAGAGTTAGGTGCTGAGCTGGGGATGTTTATAGCTACCCAATAGGAAACCATAATAAGAGAGGTGTGTTTGTAATCCCATCCACATCCAGCGTGCAGGAGTCTGATGCAGAGATGGAACTGCCAGAGAGAAACTTCCTTAAACTTAGAAGCTGAAACCTGTTCCTGCAGTACATATCTGCACCTATTCTTTGAAAGAACTGAAAGGAGCTCTCTTTGTAAAGGAGCTGGTGGTGATGTTGATACCTGCCTTTTATGTAATAACTTAGCCTAGAGGTTAGAGCACTTCCCAGGAAATGAGACCTGGGTTCAAGATACTTTTAAACTTCAGTCACATCTCCCACCACCTCCTCTGCCCCCTATCCCACCTTGCCACTTCCTGTCAGGCATGGCTCCAGCTCCTTTCTCTCCTGGGCTTGGAGCTACATCCCCCACCACACAGAGAGTACCCTGACTAACAGGCTATAGACAAGGCTCAGATATGGCCACTTTTCAGGCTCCACTCCTGTGGAAGCTGGGCCAGTATATACCTACAGATGGAAGATGAAAAGATCAGATGTTCTCTGGAGTTTGTGCATTCGAATCAGAAATAATCCTGGGAGCTAGGTCTGAAATCCTGTCTTAAATGCACCTTAACCACTAGGCTTACAAAGTCATGCTCCCTTTGGTTTCTTTTTTTCTGACTCAATAAAACTTTTATGCAAGTGGCTCTAAGGTGAAGGGTGGAAGGTATTCCCATTGAACTAAGCTGGTAGCTTAGGCCTTTGTTACACCTTACACTGTAAGCAGCACAAATGTTGATCAGCTTAATGCTAGCTTGGAGTTTGGGGGAGTCGCATCTTGAGGTTAAAAACCTTTTCTGACTGTCTCCCACCTGCACAGCTGTGACTTGACACAGAGGCCTGGTGAGCAGGGCTGGTGAGCCAGGACAGGCTTCTATCCCTGCTCTGTGGGCATAGGTGTGAGAGATGGTTGTTGGGGTGGTGTAGGAACATGTAACTAACAATGTCACCTGCCTCCTCTGGAACAACAGCACAGATGTGGACTGCATGCTGGTTGCTCAATATGATGAGGTGGTGCCTTCCTCCCAACCCCCTCCTCCTTCCCACCACTGCTGCCACTGGGGCTGATATCTGCTCTCACCAGGCCAGGCAGCAAGGGAGCCATCAGTGCCTAGCTGGGTTGGCAACAGAGCCAGCTCCAGACCACCTCCTACACAGTGCCCTCCACATCCTTGGTGCCCCTGCATGCAGCTTTCCTCTTTCTCTTTGTCTTGCCTTGCAGCAGCATCTTGATGTACTGGCTCTCACTTTCTATGCCTCACTCCCCCTCACTCCTTGCAAGCCCTGGCCCACCTCAAGCTGTTGCCATCTTCATCTTCACACAGAAAAACCATGCGGGGGAGGGCCACTGTATCCTGAGATACTGGGGAGCACAGCTGTGGGGAGTGGCCACACCTTAATGGAACAAGGAGCAATGTGGATCAAAGATAATCCCGCCCTGGGGTGGTGTAACTTTGAGCTGCTCTGTGAGTGCTTTAAGCCACTTAAAAGTGTTTGTGTGTGGCCAGTCTAAGGGTTAAGAGCTCCAGGAGCTGCCTAAAATTACCATGTAACAAGGCCTTTAGTGCTTAGGGCACTCCCCTGAGAGCTGAAAATGTGGGCTGGAACCCCATCTTTGGACCCAGATCTTCCATTTCTTGGACGAGTTCTCGAAACCCAAGGCCAAGGGTGTCAAAAGCCTGGTCCATGGAGTTGCTCCATCCAGCTCATCAGGCGACAGCAGAACAGGGAATTTGGAGGCACGGTCAGCAGTAGGTGGGGCATACCACAGAATGTAGGGCCCAAAGGGCCCTGGTGCAAATGGCCATCAGTGGGCACCTGGCCCACCACCACTGCATGGCTTCACCACAGCATTTGCTGCTTGGCCTACAGCTGCTTTCCCTGCTGCCACTATGGGGTCACTGCTGCAGTGACCATCACTACAGCGGCCAGCACTGCTGCTCCCTGGCTCAGGCTGAATTGGGCCTAAAAGGATCCCCAGCAGCCAGGATTTGGCCCAGGACCCCCCGGTGAATTTGACATCCCTGCAATAGGCTATAGTAGAAAAAGTAGGTAACAACACTGACACTATTCATTGTGTTTTTTAACAAAGGATCTGTGGCTGATGCGCTGAAATCAAAGCCGTCAGTGTCCATTAGGCATGCTCAAAGTATATCTGTAGATTGCATTCCTCAGGAGACTAAGATGCCTCTCTCCCTTCTTGATGGATCCGAATGGGGCTTATAGGCAGCAGTTGGGCACCTAGCTACTAGGACTGGGGCAGTTCTTGGCATGTGCAGAAAACAGACCTGCCAGTGCCTAGGGCACTTTTGGGTCAAAAGAAGATGTTTCTGGTGAGCTTAAGTGTTTCCAGGTTGAGGGGGACACTGAACAAGATTTCTGGATTGTAACTGTATAGTGAGGTTTATTAAAACAGCATAACTAAGATTATGATAGCTGGTGATAAGTTGTTAAAATTTACAGAGTGGAGTGTTTTACATGGCTATAATTTAGATTGGCAGCTTTACACCTAAATATTGACATAATTGCATACATTTATCTTTGTTCCTGTAAACCACTTAGTGAACCTTGACTTCTGCCTACAGATATATCTCTGATTTATTTTGACATGATAGGCATTTAATTTTTCTACATTCCATTTTTTATGTAACTTGACAGAATCTGTACCTAATTAGGAACACTCACCTTCAGTGGATCAACTGTTAAGTGAAAACTGGTAATCACTATGGGTCTGATTCACAGTTCATGATATCACTATGCGTATGGTCCACAACTCAGTCCATAAGAAGTGCAGGTGTTTAGCACCTCTGAAAATCAGACCTTATGTTCCCAATTCACCACTTGCTGTTTGGCAAGCAGTGTGATAGCAGTGGGGATTTTGCCTGAGAAAAGAGCACTGAATAGGGACTATTTGTAAAATCCTGACTCTGTTGAAATTAGTAGCAACACTCCTGTTGACTGTTGTGTGTTCAGTGAGTTATGTACTGATGCCTTTATCTTTCCATCAAATGAGTTGTCCTTCATTTATGACAGCCAGTTTTAAATTATAAAAACCATGAATCAACCACAGTGATACACTAGCCACACTTGTGAACCACAGTGATACACTAGCCACACTTGTAGCAGCCAGGATTTTTCACTATAATGGTACTAGCCATAGGCATTACTGATAGTTTTTAATATCAGTAGTTAAAAAGATTTTCTTGTGTAACACTGTGGTTACAATTTGGGGATGGTTAGGTAATAGAGTAGAATAGTCCCACATATTCTTTGTGAAAAAGAAATCTAAACACAATAGCACTGGAAAAACACTGCTCTCTTACCTTTTCTTTCACACACACTCCCCTTTACTACCACATTGGATATAATTATATCACAATTACTGCTGTAATGTGGCAAAGGAAATTAAATGCTTCCGCTAGGACAACACTGTTCCTCTGTGATAGCTGGCTGATAACCGCAGTAGAATGGTAATGCTGAAAGAATTTTATCCGGGGAGCTAAGGCAATATATTACCAAAAGTCTGATACTGCTTTTTCACATAATGTCCTTCAACACATCTTATGTGAAAACACTTTTATCTCTAAAAAGCTATGAATAATGCTAACAGTTAACATTGTAGTAATCACCATATTTACTCAAGTCCAAGATGAGATATTTTTCACCCATTCAACATGGGGAAAAAAGCCCCTCGTTTTGGATTCCAGTACAAGGTGGAAGGGTCCAGGCAGCTGCTGCAACTCCAGTTCCCACCCTGAGCCCAGGCTGGGGCCAGAATCAGAGCCACAGCAGTCACCTCTCCCTTCCCTCTGCCTGCCCCCCACAGCCTCTGCCTCCTACCCCCCCTTGCCACTTCCTGTCAGGCATGGCTCCAGCTCCTTTCTCTCCTGGGCTTGGAGCACATTGACAGCAGCTCCAGGCCAAGCACTGCTGCATGGCTGGGCAGGTGTCTGAATGTCCATACACTCTGTGCCCTGAGAGGGAATGGAGCTGGAGCCATGCCTGATGGTAAGCAGAGAGAATGGGGGAGAAAACAAACAGAGGCTGTGAAGGGAGGAACCTGTGGGGAGCAGGTGGGGGAAGAACCTTAAGGAAGGGGCAAAGGAAGGGGGCAGGTGCCAGAGAGCATGGGTGACAGGGGCAAAGGCATCACAAGGGGCAGGGGGGAAGGCTGCAGGGGACCCCACAGAGAGGTCAGGGGGAAAGGGGGCTGTCTGCCCCCCCCAGCCACCTACCTTCTCCCCACTCCATGGCCCCCTCCCTGCCCGCTGCTTTCCCCACTTCTGGTTTAATCTCAGAGGAATTAATTTATGACCCTTCAATCATGAGCAACTGGTGCCTCCTAATACTGGGGAGGCACCAGCGTCTGGTTGCTGACTGGGGTGCCGGGGGCAGAGGGAGAAAAAAAATTGTGGGGGGGGCCTAAGCCCCCACATGTGTGCACACACCACCCCCTGCACGAAAACTGGTGGGGGAAGGGGAAAGGGCCATGGAGGGGAGGGAATGAGGCTGGGGCTGGCACCAGGCAGGGATCAGGTTCGGGGAAGGGGTCCACTGCACCCATGTGGCTGCCCCTTCCCCTGTACCAAGGATCATTGCCCAGCACCAGCACTGATGTCCACTGCCCCCCAATCCTGTGCTGGCCCTGGCTGCCTCCCTGCACCAGGCCCAGTGCAGCCCTAGCTCCGCACCACCCGGAGGCGGGGCCCAGGGCTGGAGTGTGGCTAGCCTCGGCTGCATCACCGGGCTGGAGGAGATGGAGCCCCTGGGACCCGCGCCTCACCCCATCTAAGACATTCCAACACCCTCCTCTGGTGCCAAAAAATCCTGATGGGAACCTGTTTTTTAAGAACATTTTATTAAAAACACACGTTTTACTCGACACTTACAAAACTTCACATATTAAGTATTTTTGTTTTACCAAAATTTCATATGGCAAAAACAACTACATATCCAAAAACATACAACTACATATATTATGTATCTGCTGGCTGGAAAATTTGCTCCGGGGTCGGACCCAGAGGGTAGTAATCGATGGAAGTCGCTCATCGTGGTGTCCTGTGACCAGTGGGGTCCCCCAAGGCTCTGTCCTTGGACCCATACTGTTCAACATCTTCATTAATGATGTGGACACTGGAGTCAGAAGCGGACTGGCCAAGTTCACCGATGACACCAAACTTTGGGGCAAAGCATCCACACCAGAAGACAGGCAGGTTATCCAGGCTGACCTGGACAGGCTCAGCAAGTGGGCGGACGAGAATCTGATGGTGTTCAACGCCGATAAATGCAAGGTTCTCCACCTTGGGAAAAAAACCCGCAGCATCCTTATAGGCTTGGCAGTGCTATGTTGGCTAGCACTATGGAAGAAAGAGACTTGGGGGTCATCATTGACCACAAGATGAACATGATGAGGCCGCAGCTGGAGTACTGTGTCCAGTTTTGGGCTCCACAATTCAAAAAGGATGTGGAGAAGCTTGAGAGAGTCCAGAGAAGAGCCACGCGCATGATCAGAGGTCAGGGAAGCAGACCCTACGATGACAGGCTGAGAGCCCTGGGGCTCTTTAGCCTGAAAAAGTGCAGGCTCAGGGGTGATCTGATGGCCACCTACAAGTTTATCAGGGGTGACCACCAGCATCTGGGGGAACGTTTGTTCACCAGAGCGCCCCAAGGGATGACGAGGTCGAATGGTCACAAACTACTTCAAGATCGTTTCAGGCTGGACATAAGGAAGAACTTCTTTATTGTCCGAGCCCCCAAGGTCTGGAACAGCCTGCCACCGGAGGTGGTTCAAGCGCCTTCATTGAACACCTTCAAGATGAAACTGGATGCTTATCTTGCTGGGATCCTATGACCCCAGCTGACTTCCTGCCCTTTGGGCGGGGGGCTGGACTCGATGATCTTCCGAGGTCCCTTCCAGCCCTGATGTCTATGACATCTATTAAACCTTTAAAAAATATACATCAACTTCCAACAACAGAACCCCTTACAGAACTGTTTCTTTATACAGAAACCGATGTAAAAACTATTAACTCAGTAACTACCTAAAACTTTCTGCCCTTCCCACCAGTCCTCTATGTTGGTTTACTGAAACCAGTTTGTCCAGTCCTTTCTCCTCAACTTCTTCTCTGCTTCATCTTCTCTGATCTCTTGTCCTGATTGATGTAGAATTTCAGTTTGTACAGCCCCAGCTTCAGGCACTCTCTTTCAGTGAAAGCCTTAAAAAAAACTAGAGGTTTATTGTTTTCCATAAATTAGTTTTAAAACATGCTAATAAAGTCCTTAAAGTTTTCTTTGGTCCCTTTGGTTTGAGTTGATATAGTACCATCTCCTGCACTAACAACAGGTTTATTTTGGTGACACTCAAAAACCAGCAGACCCTTTTGAACACTGCCTTGGCAAACATATACTCCCAAAACATCCCACCATTTCTTCTTCCCCACATCTCTCCCCTGGGCACGCATCAGGGCACACTAGATGAACTCATCAGTACAATTCATCAGATGAACTCTATCTGTGTTGCACCTCTGTCACCAGCAAGATATGCAATATTCTTACAATCATCCACACTAAGTCAGCATGTTCCCGTTTTAGATTTTTACCTTCCACCACTTCCCACACCTCCATTTGTTCTTCTGTGAAGTTTCCTACCAGTGCCTTCCTGTCTCTTTCTCTTACTGCTTTCATCAGTTTCATATGATCCTTCAAGACCTCCAGCCATACCTTCCCTGTTTTATACCTCTGCATGAAACCTTCCATTCTGGTGTAATGAATTGGTTGTTGCCATGCCCATAGACTCTTCAGAGAGACCCAATATACTCCCCATTTCCTCAAAAATGCAGTTGTGTGAAATCAGGTGATATGTTCTGCTTTCCCTTCTCCGTTCATTGTCACCTTACATACTGTGCTTACATATTTTGCATAGATGTAATCCCAAATCTGGCATCCACCATCTCTTTTTCTTTGTACAGGTGAGCTCTAGCTAACCTTTCTCTTTTCACATTCTAAAAGAATACACATATTTCCCTCTGTTCTTTTGTTATCTGGCACCATGTCAATGGGAATACAATTCCTGTATACAGAATAATTGGCAGTAGCACAACCTTAACTGCTGCCACTTTTCTGGCAAAGGACAGCATCCTTTCAGACCATAACCAAAGTTTTTTGCTGTATCTTTGCCAACACCTTTTCCCATGCTGTATTATCTTTCCTCTTGGTGTCCATCAGGATCCCTAACACTAATTTAGCTCTCTCTCATTTGAGGGTCTTCTCCAAATCCCTCCATTTCACCACTCCCATTATGGTGCTTTTCAATCTATTTACTTTAGCTCCCATCACTTCTCTATATTCTAATGTATGTTTTAGCACCCTTCCCATTGAAAGTCTATCTCTAACTACTACTTATATCATCCATGTATAGTATGCATTTTACCTTTTCCCCTCCTGGTACCTTTACTTCACTTATGACCTTGTCTTTTCTTATTCTTTGTACTAATGGTTCCATTAGCAGTAGTAATGACACCACATAGAAGTTAGTAATGGCAACAGGAGGCACACTTGCCTCACTCCTGTAAGGATTTGGAAGCAAGCTAAGGAAGTATGGGTTGGATGAATGGACTGCAAGGTGGATAGAAAGTTGACTGAATTGTCAGGCTCAAAGTGTAGTGGTCAGTGGCTCAAGATCTAGTTGGTACCTGGTACCAAGTGGAGTGTACCAAGGGTTGTTCTGGGGGCTAGTTTTGTTCAATATTTTCATTAACAGTCTGGAAGATGGGATGGATTGTACCCTAAGCAAGTTCATGGATGGCACCACACTGAGGGCTGTAGTAGATATGCTGGAGGGTAGGGCAAGAATTCAGAGTGACCTAGACGAATTGGAGGGTTGGGCCAAAAGAAATCTCATGGGCGTGTCCAAATGAATGTGCACATGCCTCTTGCCCTGTCTCAAACCCCTTTGAGGCGGGGCAAGAGGCATATGCAAGAATGAAAAAATGTTCCCCCCACTGCAAACTTGCAGTGCACGGAGAAAATTAGACACCAGGAGTCAAACAAAAACCCAGGGGAAAAAACTGGGTCAGGGCAATCGGAGGCTTAGTCCTCCCGGGATGCTCAGGCAAAGTGCCAGAGCATCTCTATGATTGGCCCTTTACCAGGTCCTGAAGCATGCTGCCTTCCTGCTGGCTGCAGATCCAGGAAGAGCCAGGCATGGCACAATTTGCTTTATAACAAAGTGCATGTCTAAGCACATGCACTGAGGCAAAAACCCTGCTAAAATTTGCACCACTTTTATTTGAGCTGTTGCAAGCGCACATGCTTGCATGTGTGGATGTGCCCCATTGGCACGCCCACACAAGCATGCACGTGCCTCTTGCCCCGCCTCAAACCCCCTTGAAGCGGGGCAACAGGCACATGCAGGAACAAAAAAATATTCCCCAGCGCGGGGAGAAAATTAGACCTCTAGATATCCGGGGGTCTAAAAAAAGTGAAGTATAAAAAAGTGATGCCCTGAGGCAACCAGAGGCTGGGTCCTCCATAGAGATGCTCTGGCTGGCAGAGCATCTCTGTGGTTAGCCCCTCGCCCTTGTGCTGAAACACGCAGCCAGCCAGGCTCCGTGTTTTAGCACCAGGGCTCTGATGCTGGTAAGTAAGGGATGGGGCCCCGCCCACACAGTGCGGGGCAGGGTGACAGCCCCAGCCCAGGCCCTCCTGCCTCCCACTCTCCTGTGCTGCCTGAGCAGGCTCTGCCAGGAGGTCCTGGAGCCCTGCCACCCCTGCTTCTAAGGTAAGCAAAGGCTTTTTTTCCCCATTTTTTTCTGTTCTTTTTCTGGGGGGAGGGGGTTTAAGTGATGGTGCCTGGGGTTGTGGGGGTAGCCTTGGGGACCTGGGAGTGCAAGGTGGGGGGTGGGACACCCATCGGCGGGTCTT
>NW_005841945.1:1177322-1180871 GCF_000455745.1 Alligator sinensis | reverse complement strand
TTCAGCAGCAGCTCTGCAGATAAGGACCTGGGGGTTACAGTGAACAATAAGCTGGATACATGTCAACAGTGTGCCCTTGTTGCCAAAAAGGCTAATGGCATACTGGGCTGTGTTGGTAGGTGTGTAGCCAACAGGTTGAGGGAAGTGATTATTCCTCTCTATTCGGCACTGGTGAGGACACATCTGGAGTACTGTATCCAGTTTTGGCCCCCTCCACTATAGAAAGGATGGGGGTTACAGTGAACAATAAGCTGGATACATGTCAACAGTGTGCCCTTGTTGCCAAAAAGGCTAATGGCATACTGGGCTGTGTTGGTAGGTGTGTAGCCAACAGGTTGAGGGAAGTGATTATTCCTCTCTATTCGGCACTGGTGAGGACACATCTGGAGTACTGTATCCAGTTTTGGCCCCCTCCACTATAGAAAGGATGTGGACAAGTCAGAGAGAATCCAGTGGAGGGCAACAAAAATGGTTAGGGGGCTGGGGAACAGGACTTATGAGGAGAGGCTGAGGGAACTGGGTTTATTTAATCTGCAGAAGAGAAGACTATGGGGGGGATTTGATAGCAGTCTTGAACTACCTGCAGAGTGGTTTGAAAGAGGCTGGAGCTAGACTGTTCTCAGTGATGGCAGAACAGGGAGAAATGGTCTCAAGTTGCAGCAAGGGAAGTTTAGGTTGGATATTAGGAAAAACATTTTCACTCAGAGAATGGTGAAGCACTGGAACAGGTTACATAGAGAAGCGGTGGAATCTCCATCCTTGGATGGTTTTAAGAACAGTCTTGACAAAGCCCTGGCTGGAATGGTCTAGTTGGGAATGGTCCTGCTTTGAGCAGGGGGTTGGACTAAATGATCTCCTGAGGTCCCTAACAACTCTAATTTTTTATGATTCTACCATTTCAAAAACTCCAATTAGATACCCATTACTTTGGATTTGATTGTCTGCTTCTCTACACAATAGCCTAATCCAACATATACATTTCTCTAGGAACCCTATTTTTCCTTGTACTTCAAACACAGCTGAGAGGGGATCTGGAGTTTACAAACTCACCAGGGGGGATCAGTGGGAATTGGGGGAGGCTCTAATCCCCCGGGCACCACCCGGGGTTACTAGGAATAATGGCCACAAATTGTTAGAGAGAAGGTTCAGGCTGGACATCAGGAGGCATTACTTTACAGTTAGGGCTGCCAGGCTCTCGAATGGGCTCCCAAGTGAGGTGGTACTCTCTTGTCCATTGAGGGTCTTCAAGAGGAGGCTGGACAGATATTTGGCTGAGGTGATATGATCCTGGCACCCATTCCTGCCCGGGGCAGGGGGTTGGACCTGATGATCTGTTTAGGTCCCTTGTGACTCCAAGTACTCTGATACTATAAATATGTAAGCACGATTCACTGTATCATATACTTTTTTAAAATCTAGGCTTGCTATAACTGTGTTTGTTTTCCTCTCTTGTATCAGTGATCACTCTGATCGCAGTATATCTCTGATCAGTGTACCTGGTACTGGTCTTCATGTATTATCTTCTGGAGATGTTTCCTCATCCTCCAAGGTGTCTAGCCATTAACTTATAGCTCATATTTAGGAATGTAATTGGTCACCAGTTTTTCAGGAGTTCCTTCTCCCCTTTCTTGAAGTGTCAGATCACAGCGCCTCTTGTAAAATCTTTCCCTGCCTCCCCTGTTTCCACTATTTCCTCAAAAACTTCCACTATATCCCTCCCTAGCCATGCCCAACACTTCTTGCAAAATTCCACAGGCAGTCCATCTGCTCCTGGTGATTTCCCTCTTCTAAAAGTTTTTAAGCACTCCTCCACTTCCTTTAAGCTTATCTTTTCTTCCATGTTCTTTGCTTCCTCCTCTTCTACTTTCTGTTCAGTCTCTTCCAGCAAATCCTTCATTTCTTCCTTTCTGTTTCCTTTCTCTAATGTAGTTCTTAATAAAATCTTCTTATTGGCTCTAACACCTCCTCCTGCTTTTCTAGCCAGGTACCACCTTCTTCCTGCACCACTTTAATGCTTCTTTCACCATCTTCACTGTAGCCAAAAACTATTGGGACCACTCTTCATATCCTCCCAGCCAGGGTGCTTACACTAAAAACATTTTCTCTCCCATCTTTCTTTTAAACCAGATTTATATCTCTTGCCCTGTTTCTTCTAGTTCTTCTTGTATCTGTTTTCTTTCTGTAGCTTCCTTTAGCAGCTCCTGCATCTTTGTAGCTCTTTCAGCTCTTTTGTTCTTTTCCTCATGGTTCTTCAGTCTTCCTTCCAGAAGAGTTCTCCCATCCCCTTCTTCACCATCTTCCACCATTCTCTGGTCCTTTTAAAATATTTCTTCACTGTTCTCCACATCTCACACTGTCTTATGTACACTTCTTGACATATCTTCTCATCTTATAACAGTTGCACAGTTAATTTCCACACTCCCCTTCCCCTTATGGACTCTTACCAACACTTAGTTCTGCCTTCAGCATCCAGTGATCGCTAAATGCTAGCCATATGGTTTCTTTCTTCCTTATCTCTAGTTCTTTTGATACAAACACTAAGTCAATACTTGATTGTTTTTTTTCCACTGGGGTCAATTCTAGGGAGTTTGACTCCATCCACTCCCCCTACCATTTCACATGCCCGATGCTCTTCAAAACTACCTGATCACTTTTACGGCTAGGAAGGCTTCCATTTTCCCACCTCCCAGCTCCTTCCCACCTCCTGGTTTCCACTCTGGACTGGAGCCCAAGAGCATTAATGGCAGGAAGCTGCTCTCTGACTCCAACTTGCCTTCCTCTTTATTGGGTTTCTTTTTTCTTGACTTTCTGTCTCTGCGCTTTCTTCGTTTCCCTGCCTGTCTCTCTGGCTCTTTTCCTTGCTCCATCTCCACCTCTGTTGTCGGGCAGATTTCTTCCCTCTTCCCCTCCCCCACCTCCACGTCTTTTGATCCTTTGTTTGCTGTTCCTTCCTACCCTTTCATTTCATCTCCTGTTCTGTCTTGTGCAAACTCTGTTACAGAGATTCCACTTCCCTCTATCTCAATTTCTTCCCCCTGTGGAATCTCCTCACCATTTCTATGTCAGTCTCTCCCCACTACTCTTCCTCACTGTCCCTTTTTGATTCTTGTCATTCCTCAGGGAGTCTGACTTATGTTGCAAAAGCTGCTGGGCAGCTGTGGTACAAGTGTCCCTCCACCTTCTCTCCCCACAAACAGTGCATTTTATGAACTCTTGGCACTCTGCTGCTCTGTGTCCTATCCCTTGACACCTGTAACACTCTATGAGGGGACAGAATACAGACAGATGATCTTACTTCCCATATTTACTACATTGCTTTGGTTATTTGTGGTATATTATAAAACCCTGACTTGACCCTATCTGGACTACTGACAGGAGGTGCTGCACTCACCTGAGCTCCATTTGGTTTTAACACTGTTCAAGCTCTCCAAGACCCCTTCCAAATATTATATTTGTCCCTCACTTTCTTAACCCACAGAACTCTTTGCATATATTTTCCCAGATATCTATATGTCTTCTGCCTCTAATATATCCTTATACATTCAGACA
>NW_005841945.1:1170081-1177312 GCF_000455745.1 Alligator sinensis | reverse complement strand
CTCTTTCCATTTACTGTTCTCCTGGTACAAACTTTAACCCTTTAACCCTCTGCATATCTCTCTCAAAATTTGTCATATACGTCTTTGTTCCAATAGTTGTCATGTCTTTCAGTTGGAGAAAGCAATCATGCTGGTGAGGTGTTCTACTTGCACCTCCAATATCTCAAACAGTAATTTCTCCACAAAATCATATCTGTTCATTGTCAATCCCTTCCGCACCCTGTCACCAGTTAATATTCCCCTTATCTATAGTCTTTACTTTGGACCAGCATCCTATGGTGTTTGTTCTGTAGCTTCACACCATAGCACTCTCGGTGGGCTGACCTTTCATTGCACTCCTGATGACCCTTCTCTAGCTGTTTCCACTCTGTTTCCCACTCTCCTCTGCTCCTGTTATCCTTCTGGCCTCACCTCTCTTACCACTGCCTTCTTTTCTGCTGCCTCTGTTGCTATCTCTGCTGCTGCTCCTGCCTTCACCTTCACCATCTTCTTTTTTCACCATTTTTCCACCTTTATCCACTCTCCCTCTATCTACAGACAGTTGTTTCTGCTCTGCCTTTCTCTTTCCACCTCCTGGTTATCACCTACCACTGCCATTGTTTTGGGCTTTGTGTTGATCAAGCGCCAGCATCCTCCCCTTGTGTCTAAAATGCTGATGTGAACCCACCATAGGGATAGGTCACTGCAGTCTATATGAATAAGATATATGGTAGTGCACAGTGTGTTCAGTCTCCCTCAGTGGTGCCTGTTTTTCAAGTCATAGTGAGCCACTACACTAGATAACTTTCAACTTCCTCTTGTCTCTCACAGCTGAGCTGTGCCCTTTTTTCCCATTTCTAATGATTCCTTTTTCTTTAATAGCCTTAAATATCTGGCAAACATCACCAAACAGGACCCAAAACATTCCACCCAGAATCTCTCTGTCACCCCCTCTCTCAGCCCCCGCTCGCATATGATTAGTGTGGCCTGGCCCTCTGTGACATGGAGCCAGACCAGGCTGCCCTGTACCTTATCATTTTATCACACCATAATTTGTGACAAGAACACCCAGTTCCAGTCATGAGGGAGAGCTAATTAGCAATGGATCCTTTGTCAAGGTATCTGGAGTACACCTACATACTGAGTAGTGCTGAGCTGTGAGGTCACCATGGCTTGAAATGCTGTTTACTGTGCTGGAGCCCAGCCCACTGAACTATATGGTACATCATGAGCCTTTTGGCTTTGGACTAACCTCATATATAGTGGGTGTGTCTACATGAGATGCTGACTACACAGTAGTGCATCACAGTATGCACAGTAGTAATACGTTAGTGTGTAGTATTATTAGGCTACTGTGCAGTAGTGTCACCTAAAAGACATTCACTGCTGCACAAGCATTGCTGCACAGTGATTCCAGTTATTTATTTATCCTGAGCATTTATTTAGTATTTGCTAATACAAGCACAAAATAAATGAATAGTAGTGGCTGCACAGTACTGTCTCGTGTAGACATGCCCAGTTTGTACTATATGTAAATGGGTACAAAAGTGATGCTTAAAAGTGTGTTTATGGAATACCTGTGCTAAAACTTGCAGCAGTTTCAAACAAAAGGTAAAATGTATCAATGTTGGATGAACTAAGTCTATGGGTACCTGTAATTGTTTGTTTATGTAAAATACTATAAGCATGGTTATTTCAAGGTCAGTGTTTTCAAATTGCCCCTCACTGCTACGTGCTTAGGGAGAGCAGGGGCTGACAGTAGTGGGGAGGAGGGCTTGGGGGAAGAAGTTGGAGGGGGCAAGGAAGCTACCCACACCCTCCAGATTTATTTTCCTTGCTGCAGCAGTGGGAGGGGGACAAATTCAAGGCAAAATTCCAATCATTGGATTCAATACCTAGAAAATTCTAACCAATTTATAAATATTTTATATATAAAATCTAATTATTGGGGGGAGGTTTATATTCAAGTAAATATGGTATTGAAACAAAGTCAGATGCTTTGCAAACTGGATTTTAATCCTTGCCTACTTATTATTTATGAGAGTTTTACCCAGCACAGTATACCACATAAAATGTCACATACAGCTCAGTTTCGTGGGTGGTGATAATCTCTGCCTTCTTTGGACAAAGATGAAAGTAGCTCAAAAGAGTCAATAAATTAATATCTTTGTTGATCTTTTCCAGCATTTGTACTTCTTCCCTCCCCTTCCCCCCACCCCCGCCAAGAGAGGACCTCATAGAGTTTTAATCATAACAGAAGCTGATTACATCAAAACAGTATCACCTTTTAATATTTTAAATGTGCTCTTCCATATAAAAACCCAGAGTTTACAATCTTTTTCAGTACAATATTTGATTTTCTTTTTAAAACAGTGCTAATGTGTCTGCTTTAAAACCTTTTGTGTTTTCACTGCAGTTTTAATTGTGTGTGTGAAAAGTAAGTAAAATAGCACCTGCTGAAGTTGTGACTTTTTTCTCTAGAGACCTACTGCTGAGAAACAGTATGATTAGATCAAGGAATTCTGTTAATACTCTTCAGATATTAAATGGATTCTTTAAATTACCAAGATGTTTGGGGAACAGAGCCAATCTAGGACAGGTAGCCATATGGAACCATAGCTGTAAATTTCAAGATATATAAAAAATCCAGTAGTGAAGGGACTGCATATGACATTCATTTTTCTGCATTTAATATGCAGCCAAAAAAACCCAGGACTGATAAAATGCAATAACATTCAGTGGCCCTTTGTCATGATCCTCATATCATCAAAATGCTAGGTATGTGGCTTCTGGCAGGAAACTAATTTCCTCTGAGAAGGAATGCTATAAAACAAGGTCTGCCTGTTGCATCTATGACAATTATGGTTCTGATAAGCCACACCATGAAAAATGACCAGAAGTAGATTTTTTCCAGCTATTATCTGCATTTGAAATATTTCTCCTTGATTTCTTGTACACTTATAACCCCGGAAGCCTCATGTGCCTCACTTCAGCCAGAAAAGTTTTGCTCATGGAAATTTGAGATTCATGGGCAGCTATTCTGCTCATCCCCTTTGTAGCATTTCTGAGTTCATATACAAGGTTCATGGGACATCGGCCTTGGCATCTGTTTTTCCATAAGTATAGCTGATATAAATCATAGTGGAGCCAAGATTTTTTTCTCTTGGTTATATTAATGCATTCTCCTCTCTCTCTCTCTCTCTCTCTCATTTTTTCAGAGAGCTGACATAGGGATTTCTGCTTTAACCATCACCCCTGATCGAGAGAATGTAGTGGATTTCACAACCCGTTACATGGACTACTCAGTGGGTGTGCTGCTTCGAAAGGCAGAGAAGACAGTTGACATGTTTGCTTGCTTGGCACCATTTGACCTCTCTCTGTGGGCCTGCATAGCTGGCACAGTGCTTCTAGTAGGGCTGCTTGTCTACCTCTTGAACTGGCTCAATCCTCCACGTTTGCAGATGGGTTCAATGACTTCTACAACACTATACAACTCCATGTGGTTCGTGTATGGATCCTTTGTGCAGCAAGGTAGGAGGCAAAACTCATCTTTAGTGCAGAGGGAGATGTGAATGAGGATTCCTGTTAACACAGATTTCCCACCATCCAGGCTGTGTTTGAAGTATTCACAAATTCTAAGCCTTTGGCATTCAGAAACCTGTTGTAGCCTCAGTGAAAAGCTTGGAATCACGAAGCAGTGACCTGTTTAACTTTTTACTTGCCTAATTACATAAAAGGCAATTTATCTTCCTAAAATTTTCAGTACACAGTATTTCTAAAACTTTACTAACAGATTACTCATACCCAATGTGAATACTATTGTTCTGGTGCAGAATTAAACATAAAATATTTTAAACCAATATTTAATCTAAATTTAGACCCTTTGACAGTGCCCTAGGCTCTCAGTGATACTTTCTCTGACATACCCTCTGTCTGGCTCTGGCTCTGGCTCCTTTACACTTACCAAGGATTCTCTGCCATTGGCTGCCTTCCCAGTTGTCTGAAGCATTCAGCTTAACCCAATTTACTTCTTAATGCCCTATATATACTCTGTTCCTTGAAAGCCTACCTCCTGTGGGAGAAATTTAACCACATCTCTCTGAAGTGTCAGACAGGTGACCCAGACCTAGTGCATATGTCTTAAAATTCTGACATAGAAATTAGGGTGTCAGCACTACTACAGAATTAGAAAACATATATATATCTATATATATATCTATATATAGATATATATAGATATATATATAGATATATATAAAGGAATAAAGATTTAGAAAAGCAGAAATACCAAGGGAAATTGAACAAGTATCCCTTGGCATTTTTAAATATAGTTATTGTGGGTTAATGCAGGGTAATGCATGGAGTATGGTTGTGCTGTGTAACAACCATGGTGCCTGCAGCCTCAGAACACTTGAATAATTTAAGGACTTACCAGATGAATTACTATGTATAAAAGTTTCTTCTTGGCTAGGGACAGACATTCAAAAAGCCAGAGTCTCAATTGATTCAATCTTTGCAGGTTGGTCTAACCTGCACAGTGTGAACTGATTTGCAAGTAAACAGACATTCACGTTTAATTCTGGAATTGGCTCAGGCTACAAGACATGGTAGGGGATGAGGGGGTAGTGCTAGAGCAGCTCTCCCTTCCCTTTGCAGTAGCCACAGGGCTGGAGGGAAGCAGACCTGGGGTTGTGGCCAGCCCCCACAGGGACTAAGTATGATATTGGAGGGGTTTAAACCCCCATCCTGACCTGTAGGGACCCCAGCTGGGGTGTGTCTAGAGGGGAAGGGGGGGCAGCAGCCCTTGCTAGGCTTGTCCCCGAAGCCAGACACTGGCCAGGGCAGTACTGCAGGCAAAGGCAGGCAGGTGGTGCGGATTAAACTCCTTTATCTCCAGGTGGGCACAGGATCCCAGTCTAGGTCAGCTCAGCTTTCCTTCTGCTCTTGCTCAGGTGGTGGGGATCCTGGGCAGAGCTGGCCGGCAAGGCCATACTATCCACCCAGGGCTGGGGTTGAGGCTCCAGCTGGGCTGAGAGGCTGAGCCCAAACCAGCCTTCGGGTGCTTCTGAGGGTGGAGGCAGAGGACAGCCCAGGCTGGGGCTATGGGGGCTGTGTGGCTAGATTGCTCCTGGCTCCCCACGCCCAAGCCGGGTGGGGCTATCATAGAACCCGAGATGGCTGAGAAGGGCCCTGCAGCACTGGCCCATGAGGGCAGGGTACTTCCCAGCCTGCTGCAGCTACATGGCAGCCTGGCCTAGCAGCACAGGCTGGGGCTGACTGGGGAGCAGGCTTCCCAGGCCAGCTTGGAGGTACTGGAAGGCCCCAAGCCTGGCAGCCACCACTGCAACCCCTGTCTTGTGCAGCACCCAGGGCTGCAGGCACACAACCCACTGCAGGCTGGCCAGGGCCGGCAGGGCTATTCTGTCCCTTTCACCTCCAACTGCTGCAATCGTGCCATATGACTCTGGGTGGGGTGGGGTGTAGGTAGGAAGCTTCAGCCCAGCAGCTTCTGTCCAGTGCATGGAGCTCTGGCTCCGGTTCCCAGATGCCTTGGAAAGTGTCTGGGTAGAAAGCATCCAGGAGCTGCAGCCAGAGGTCCATGCATGGGGCAGAAGCCACCAGGCCCAGCAGTGCTGTTTTTCTCCTGTCACCTCCAGCTGCAGCTCTGCTCCTGCCACACCACACAGCACTGCTCAGGGCAGGGGGAGCTTCCTTCAGCCCAGTGTCTTTAACCCAGCTCCCAGGAAGACAGGCTAGTCTGTCATACAGCTGCAGTGGGCTGGGAAGGGCCCTGCCCCCATCAGCTGGCCCCATGGGGCCCTTCCCAGCCAGCTGGGGCTCCATGACAGTTTCTTCCTTCTTGGGTGTGGGGAGCCACACAGCCCCCATGACCCCAGCACAAGCTGCAGCCTGCTGGAAAGGGCCCGGCCCTGACAGCCCAGTCTGGGCTGTCCCCTCTGCCTGCACCTTAGCAGCACTTGCAGGCTGGCTCAGCTCAGTCCCACAGCCGCAGCCAATGGTGAGGCAGGGGGATGACAGGGACCATACCAGCCAGCTCTAGCCATGCTCCCTCCCCTGCCAGTCAAGTGGGAAGGGGAGGAATGGCTGACAGGGGCCACAGTCCCCTGGTAAGGGAATGGGGGGAATAAGCTCCCTCCCTGTCCCCTTTGCCTCAGGGGGACATGTGTCTGGCCATGCCACTGCCCCTGCTTGGGCTAGAGAGCAGAGAGGAGGTGCCAGCCAAGCTCTCTGGAGCAGACAGCACAGCCCAGCCCAGGGCTGGGATGCTAGAGGACTCTGGTTTTAATTTAAACCAGGAAGGGGTCTGGGACAGAAGTTGTATAAACCAGTTTGACCCAAACCAGTTAAGGTTGATACTACATTCAACCAGGTTTATCTTAAACCAGTTTCAGCCATTTTGAAACTGGTTTATGTACACTGAACTTATGTTCTGTTACAGGTTTAAACTAGTTTCTGATCACTTAAACTGGTTTATGTGGAACTTGTGTCCCTAGCCCTTTAGACTGAGTTAGTATTAACTTCCACAGTTTAGAAATTACATAATTCTCCCTGTCCATGATCATTCAGATGGGTATGCAGAGGAAACAAATTTAATATTCCAATATAGGAAATTGGGGACAAAATTCTTAAGTAGCAACAAGAGCACTAAGTTAGCAACAACCTCCAAAAAAAGGAAAATCAAGCCTGAGAAACTTTCTTTAGTGGAAACTATTTTTTAAAATTGCCAGTATAGTGGTGTTATTCTAAAATCACAATGTCAATGAGCAATGATACCAGATGAAGAAAGATGAAGGAACCTGTTCCATGTGAAATTAAAAGATCTTTTTTTTTGTTAAAAGGCTTTAGAGACAATTGAAAAGTATGAGAGTGCTGAAATATATGTGGTTTGTTTACAAAGCCTACTTTTGATCCAAAATTCTCCCTACGCAACAGCTCAGGGAATCCACCTGTGCAAAGACAGTATCATTCATTGCAGAATTAGACTCATTGCATCTGTCTGTTGTATTAAAGTGTGTGAGTTAGGTTATCAAATGCATGAAGAGGGAGGTAATTTTACATAGATTCACTGCATGCAGGGCCATCGCTGGGTGGGGAGGTCATATCGGGGCGACTGCCCTGGGCCCTGCACTTTGTGGGGCACCACGGAGTCGGACAGAGCAGCACAGCAACTCCACGCTGCCACCAGCTGCACGTCCAGATTCTTGACACCCCACACCCCCAGTTCACTGCT
>NW_005841945.1:1151013-1170050 GCF_000455745.1 Alligator sinensis | reverse complement strand
CCCCAAAATCTTCTGCCAGCTTCCTTGCATCCAGGGGTGGGGCCCCACACAGGCTGATTTGCCTTGGGCCCCATACCCTGCTTGGGTTGCATATAGCTGCATATTGTTGACTCTACCATTGTAGCTCCTTCCCCAAAAACCTTAATTCCTGTAATCTCTGAAAACCTTTAGGAGACCACAAGGCAATTATTTTAAAGAGGCAAAGTTAATTTAATCATTCACTTCAGTCTCCTGAATTATTTTCTTAGCTGTTTATCTGCAGATTCCCTAAATAGACCTCTGCTCCCTAGTTGCTTGCTTTGTTTGAGTGTTGTAGGTTGAAAGTCAAATGACAGTTTCCACTGCAAGCCATGACCCTATTCCATAAGCAGATGAATAAACGGTTCAAGCCATTCTCATGAGTGGTATAAAATCAGTATAAGAAGACAATATGAGAAGAGAGTGAGAGCTGAAGAAGAGCACAGAGAACCACAAATGAATTAAATAACAATAAAGTAGACAGAGGGGCAGGGTTATTGAAAAGAGTGAGGAAAGGCTGTTGCCTCAAGAAGATACACAAGCACCATTTTTGCTGTTAGTTATATGGGAATGAAAGCCGCAGAAGATATGCTGTTCCTTGAAACATGAGAAGTGCTATGGAAAGCAAGTGAAAAGGATGCTGACAAGCTTGCAAACTGAGGGAGGCTGATTAGGTTATATATCCACCATTAGTTAGGGTCAACTTTGACATCTCCTTCAACCAGCCCAAGTCATGTGAACTGTTGTTCTCTATCTATATTTTGCCTTTAATCCCTCACCAAAGCTGTCCAGGAATTGGGCTGTGCAGTACTTGGCTCTCCTTCCAGGAAGCCTTTACTCATGGCAGAGAGAAGAGAAGTTGGGAACAGGGAATTGTGGGATTGTTGCTGGTGATCGCAATGTGCTTGAGATCTGTGGTGCCTAGATACATTCCATGCATACTGCAGTAAATTGCAGGCTAGAGAGTGTGCTGGCAGTGTCATATTCATTCTTAGAAGCTCAGAAGAGTCCAGCTAGACTGGTGCCAGGGTTCAGTTTAGGGGTTCACAGTGTAGAGGGTCAATGGTGTTGGTGGCTTAATTAGGGCTATCCTATCACATGAACCTCCTGATCAAGGCAGTATTTTCCCTATCCAAGCCACCCCAGTTAGAGTAGACACAATTTTACTTACAAAGAGCTTGTCCCACCCAGTGGATTTTCAGCAAAATGTCTCACAATCTTCTAAGGAAATGCTGAATATTCCTTTTGTTTTTGTTCACTGAGGAGAGAGAAATATATCTCCTTCAAAACAGCAGACAGAAGGGCAATCCTTAATTTGGTAGGAGAGAAAACGACACAAATTTAATAGGTTTGATACCTAAATATATGAAGTTTAGAGACCGATCTCATCATAAAGACTCAGAGGACCTCAGAATTCCAGCACAACAGCAAAAGAGATTTATTTATAATGTCATCTAGTATTTCACATTCAATTTGAATGTAACAAAAACTATATTAGCTGAAGCGCTATTGTTTACTAACCCTAGTGAATACAGAAAAAATGAAAGTAATTCCCATTGACAGATTAACTGGCTATCATGGTAAGTTTGCTTCTGTATTCACCCATCATCAGCTTTTCACTCAGCAAAGAAATCTCCCGGTTTTATTTATTTTGGAATAGCAAATCTGTTCCTGTTAATTGTGATTGGCACATCTTAACTATGGCAGCATGGGACATTTTAAATACTGTCACGTTCACTTAAGAACTCTTTCAGCTTCTGGTTTAAATCATGACAAGGTACTCGTTTCTGTTATCAAAACATACAGCCACAGATACTTTGATGTCCTGCATCGAAAGAAGCAAAGCAGCAGCATACTAAGACTGAGTGCTTTGATAGCACTGAATGCCTTATTTGGGTCCAACAAACATGTACTGGCTTTTTCTTTTCCTATTCTATAGAGACTAAAGAATCACAAGCACAGAAGCTGATTCCAAGCTTGGCTCAGGTTTAAATAGAAAATAAGTCTTTAGAATAAAAAAAATACATGTCACGCTCAATGAACTATGTATTCTGTTTACCTTGCAAGATAAGGAACTGCTTTCACCTGTTCTTTTTAAAATATCTAAACCTTGTACAATTAACTAAATAATTAAAGCTTACTATGGTGATTTGTGTCAAGTTTGACATGCTGTTCAAATCTCATTAGTGAATTTTGTCTTCATACTTTCAATATCATTGAAGGAACTTTCCATATTTTTGTCTATAAGCTAAAGTTGATATGGAAAATTTTGATAGTTTGGACATGAATTAATATGATATTAAGAAACAGAACTTTGCATATATAAGTTTTTTAAAGGATTAACAGTGAAGCATAATATACCAGTGCACTGGCTTGTTATGAATTAAAAGCTTAACTAAGGGCATAATGTAACCTCTAAGATATTTATTACTGCAGATGATCCATGAGATAACATACAAAGGACCCAGCTTGACTTTCAGATCCCAGGTTGAGCTCACAGTCAGTCATAGCATCTCTTTACTTATTCACTAAATTAATTAATTATGGACTCACTGGGCACATCTATGTTAGACCCTGACTCCATGCGGTGCCCAGTGACTAGGAAGACTAAAAAACAGCTAGAGAAATGTGAAACAGACATTCTAGAAGTGCTAGGATGACAGTAATCTGGATTATTGGGGAGCATTGAATCTGCAGCTGAATAAAGGCTTTTAATCTGTGTCTCAGCAAAACTGCTGGTCACAAGGCAGAATGATGTATTAAACTAACCTTGCAAATGCTTAGGCAAGTAATTTCTTTAACAATGGAAAAGTGTGCAGGATACATGATTCTTTGTATAAGAAGAACAAGATGCAGCCCACCAGATATCATCAGGAGATAAGACAGAAGTAAAACCTTGTAGATGGTGCTGAAATTAGCAAAGAACAAGAAAGAACCAGCAAGTGACCGAGAGTACCCAAGTCCATGGCCTTACGCACGTGCTCTTAGCAGAGAGGCATGTAAATGAAGGAAATGCATAGGCAATTCCATGTTAATGAAGTAAACAGTAAACAGCGGAGGAGCTTGAAATAGGAAGAGAAATGGGTGGAATAGGGGGAGGGATGAAGGCAAGAGAATGTTAATGAGTATGAATCAAGGTGTATAAAATGTGAAAAGAACTATTGTTCAGTGCAGGTCCCCAGTTTGTTGTTTTTTTGGGACCCTTGTCCGAAGCTGCCTCCATTCTGAATAAAGCTGTTGTGAGCAATGTTTACTGGTGTTTGCTCCCTGCTTGCTCTGGTTAATGAGTAACAGGATCCATGGGCAATTGGATCGTTGTCTCCCTAGTCATTGGGCATCACATGGAGTCAGGGTCTAACACCTTGGTGTAGTCAGCAGGATTTGACACAAATGTGGAGGGGACTGATCATCCCAATCCTACCAGGGTAAGGTCTAGCAGGCGTACTGGGTTCTCTTGGACCTGGGCTGCCTTGGCGTGAACTAGGTTCTCTTGGGCCATCTCAGCTATCATACCCTGTCTTTTACCTTTCCCCAGTAGCATGGTAGTGGGTTCAGAGGCTTTTCCTCTGTTTGTGTGGGGGTCAGGGTGTCCTCAGTGGATTTTTTTGTAAACTGGGTTAAACGGAATGGGGGTCCAGGACCCCAGGAGAGTCCATCTAGCCTGGCTTGGATTACGGCCCAGAGTTGGGTTGAGGGAATTTTAAATAAAGCAACTGCCCTCCAGGCTTTAGTTTGGAGTATTCAAGATTTCACCTTCAAACTGCTAACACTTAAAAGAGAGAGCCTCAGAGTGAAGCCTGTGCCCTGGCGAGATATATCTTGACTCTGAAAACATCCTGGGCTTAGTAGATATATAATTGTTTAATTGTTTGTATTGTTGCTTTTTTGTTCTCGTTCTGTATCAATAAATTCACCTATTATTGACTGGCAGGTGTTGTGGTCAGTCTGAGAGTTATGTCCAAAACAAAGGTATAGGTGCTGGGTTCAAATCTAGTTCAAGCAGGACACAAGAGTAGTAACCTGACTAATCAGGGAATTTGTCGATGCAGAGTCATCTGATTTAGAGGGGTTAGCTGAAACTTGTAGTAAAGTTATATAGGAAGTAACTGAAGTTATAAGTATTGTGCATGAGGTGTTGTTTGTTACTGCTAACCAGAAGACTTTGTTTGTCCAGGTCAGGCAGAGTAGTAGACAGAAGTATATGCTGTGGTCCACTTGGAATTAAGTAAGAGCCTCCTGTTGTGTTTACAATAGGAAGCTAGAAAGCAAAGAAAGACATCTCTCTGCTAGAAAGGCTGTGTGAATGAACAGGGTCCTTTAACTCTAAGATCTCTGGAAAAAATAATGACAATCTTCTGCGGAGAGAAAAATAAAAGCAGGTGTACATTTGCTGTGGAGTTTGTAAAGTGTAAGTTACCGGTGCAAGTTATAGCAAGACAAAGTGTTATACAGGCAGTACAGTTTCAAAGAGATCAAAAACAGTTAGAGAAATGTAAGACAGATACTCTAGAATCCTGTGTGTACCAGAAAATAGAGGCAAAAAGCACAGAAAAAACCAAGGTGTGTTACTAGACATCTGCTCAGGCAGTAGCAGACAATTTGTGATTAGAAGTGAGGGGAAACTTAGTTCTCTCTCTCCCCTGCCTCTCCAGGAACAATGAACAGCCTAGAAAAGATAGGGATTGTTACAAGAGTGTTAACAGCTTGTTTTGGGGAAACATCAGGGTACAGCTATGTAAAGAGAGATCAGTGCCCAGAATTTCTTTAAGTTATTCTGAGCAGAGAAAGAAAAGTGAGCTTATCAGAGGCATGTTTTGTTTTGTTTTTCTCTGCAGAGGCATAGGTTAAAAGTTTCTTTTTTTAAGGTGGAAAGAGTTTTCCTGAAGGGATTGTGTGTAGTATGTAATTTGTCACCCTAATACTCTACACAAGACATTTAATATGCAGTTGACTAATTCATTGTGCAGTAAACATCTTAGCATCTACGTGTGCGCCCCTATTAGGGACCATGAAACTAATAAACTCCACAGCAGGAGTTTATTATTTACATGTACTACCCTGCTGTGGAGTTTTTCCACATGCAGCAGCACATGTGTAGATACTGACTCGGCTGGCTGGGGCATGAGGATGCTGCCTGCTGACTAGCCCCATGCTGAAGCACCCTTGTGCCCCAGCCAGCCCCACAGCAGCACATTGAGCCCACTTGAAGCCCACTGGGCTCCCTGCCAGTTGGGGTGCTCCAACCTGGCTCAATTTGCTGCAGTCCAGGCCCATGTGCAGACACGCATCTGGCAGCAATAAGCTCCAGAGTGATAAATTCCAGAGCTTATTGTTGTGCAGTGATAGGCATGTGTAGACATGCCCATTGAGACCCAAGAACTTAGAGCATCTTTACCCATGCTCTTATTCAGTGTCTTGTGCTTCAAAATGGTAGTGGGGGCACTTTAACTAAAGCTCGTTCAGTGAGGCTGCTGGAGCATGCTAATTAGACTCAATTAATTGAGTCTGCTCCAATACATTCTACTTAGAATACATCAGAGAAGGTGTGGGGCACATGTGTAGGTGCCCCTAAATTCACCTCTACCATTCAAACTTATCTTTTGACTTCTCAGCACTAGGATCAACCCCATTTTTTATCGGTCTGCATGTTTTCATTCAGACCAACATTACCATTTTACATTTATAGTAGAACTCCAGTTTAATTATAAGACCTCATTTCTGTTAGGTTTGTGTCCCAATACCTCCAACCTTTGTGGGCTAATGAGGTAAAAGAGCTCTTTATAAGACTCCTGCCTTTAGGAGACATGTCATGATGTGCACTATTTATCAGATGAACATATAGGTAGAAGTTAAATAGGTCCAGCAGTGAGTAGATGGACAACATGTGTACCTTCTCAGAAGTTAGGAGAAGAACATCCCTTTCATGTGGATCATAAAAATAACATAGAGTGTTTTTGTCTCTTGCATAGTATTTGTTCAAATCAGATTAAATAACTGTATAAGATTGGTCAAAATCTTTCAAACTTGTGTTTTCATAGGCAGTTTCATTACGTGATTTAGTTTGGTTTTAAACCTAAGCTATCCAATCAGTTCAGCTGAAGATTATTCAGATCTTTACCAGTGTTTTAATATACAATTATCTTACTCCTGAATATGTCCATTGAATATTATCTCTGTTAAGACATTTCTTTACCATAATGTATACACATTCTATGATGCAGCAAGGGTGTGAATCTGCCAGTGCTCTTTGCTGTGCAGAAACATGGCTTATAAAAAAGAGTGCTCATGACATCGTGCTCTACAGCCAAGCATGAGCATGGCATTGCTTCTGTCTGCAAACACTCTATTACCATATGGATTTGCCATATATACCATGGCCTGACCAAAGATGCAACCTCAGCTTAAATTTATCTTCATGATTTCTGAATGTATTCCTGTTGACTTGCTCATGTTAAATGGAAACTATCTAGTGACAGAGGACTTGCATTAAGATTTTTGTGACATCAACTATCACAAAGCTTAATTTGACTGGAAATATATATATTTTTTATTCAGTGAGAAAAGGTGCTGCCTAGTGGTGTTTTCCTTTTCTCTAATGTTTACAAACTCTTTTGCAGTACTGAAAACCCACTTGCAACAACCTTGCAACCTCACAAAGGTAGAAGTTACATTGTGAGGCAGAGCTCTGGCTTCCATTACTTTGTTATACAACCTCATGCCTCTTCCTACACTTCATAATTTTTCTTTCATACCTTTTAGCCGTCTCTCTAGACTACACTCTTGCTCCCATTTTTTCACCCTCCATCTTTGATACCTCTTTGCCCCACTACCTTCCTGCTTCCTGAAGAATGTTGTCCTTCTTGCTTTCTGTTGCTATCTCCAGTTCTTTCTATAGTTGTCTGTAATTTCTGTGTTTTCAGACTTGCTACACTCTGCCTGGTGTCCGTATTTTACTCCACTGAGTATTTATACTACTCGTCATCTTCTGCATTGTTGCTTCTCTCTTCTGTGCCCACATTAGACAGAGGTGCCAGCATATGAAGCTAGTGGAATTACTCATACAAGTACAGGCCAAAGAATTGGTCCCTGGATAGAAATAGGGCCAGAACCTCAGCAGGTGTAAATTGGCACAGCTCACTGACATGATGTTGTGCTTACTTATGTACTGAGGACCTGGATTAATTATCTGAAGGATTTCTATTAACACTGTAATATTTTATGGACTGTAGCTAAGGAATACTCTAGGGAATGCTCTGAAGCTTATTTTAGAGAGAACTAATGATTTAAGAACTAGATGTGTAATTTTTAGAGTTACACTCCACACTTTTTGTATCATAGATCACTTTTTTGACAGAGTAAAACATTATATTTTTTCTTAAGAACTTCCATAAGAATGTTCCAGTCGAAGCTTATCAAAGCCAATGTGTATTTTGCTTACAAATAAAGCAGCAGTTTTATTAGTTTTGTTGGAATCCAATTATTTTATTCAGTAAAAAAAATGCTGTAAATTTAAGATTTCTGTTTGGAGTATTAAATACAGTAAAAGAAAACAACAGAAATCTTTTGTTCATTCTTTTTTCACTCTGTTCATGTTATGTTGGTCTGATTTTTTTCTATGTAAAACATGAACAGTCTCTCTTTGCATTTTGAAGAAAGTTTAAGTAACTTTTAATTCATAGAAGCAAACTGAACTATTTTTATGTAATTAGGCAAATTATCCATAGTATTTTTATGCTTTAAATTATGAAAATGGTAAAGAAACAGGGTTATGTAGTGTTTCAGTTTAAAATACTTGTGAAAATGAGAATTGGGGTGGTAGGAATTTTCCTGTAGCACAGAAAATCTTATTTATTATTTGCTATATCATTCAACACTTTTTTTTCTTTTCAGCTTTTCTTTTTTTTAAATAGTTTTCAAAATGGGAAAGATGTTTAAAATATTGCCCCCAAAATGTCCATATGTTCAAAGTTTCATAGTTGGTAGGGCCGGGAGGGACATGAGCAGATCAAGTCCGACCCCCTGCCATGCGCAAGAAAGAATGCTGGGGTCAAATGACCCCGGCAAGGTGATTATCTTGCCTCCTTTTGAAGACCCTCAAGGGAGGAGCGAGCACTACTTACCTTGGAAGTTGGTTCTAGATCCTAGCCACCCTGACTGTGAAGTAGTGTCTCCTGATGTCTAGCCTGAATTTACTCTCGGTCAACTTATGACCGTTATTCCTTGCTACTCCCGGTAGAGTTCGGTGGAACAGGGACTCTCCCATTGCCTGCTGGTCCCCTTTGGCCAGTTTATAGACAGCCACCAGATCCCCACTCAGCCTTCTCTTGTGGAGGCTGAACAGGTTCTCTCCTCATGGGACCTACACTGCTGCCCCCTGATCATGCGAGTGGTCCTCCTCTGGACCCTTGATGCTGGCCACATCACTCCTGAAGTGCGGCACCCAGAACTGGACACAGTACTCTAACTATAGCCTGACCAGTGTCGCATAGAGTGGGAGGATCACCTCCTTGGACCTGCTCATGATGCATCTGTGAATGCATGACAAGGTGCGGTTAGCCTTCCTGACCGCGTCCTCACACTGGCGGCCCATGTTCATCTTGGAATCAATAATGAGTCCAAGATCCTTTTCTGCCTCTGTGCTGATGAGAAGGGAGTTCCCCAGCCTGTAGGTATGCTGCTGGTTTTGAAAATGGGGACCACATTGGCCCTTTTCCAGTCCTCTGGCACCTCACCAGAGCACCATGAGTGCTCATAAAGCTGTGGCAGGGGTCCCACAATGACCTCTGCCAATTCCCTCAGCACTCTGGGGTGGAGATCATCAGGACCTGCTGATTTGAACACATCTAGTCCTACCAGAAGTTCCCTGACTAGGTAGGTCCTCACTGACCCTGGACCTGGCTGTGTCTCCCCTGGGTCCATCTGGGATCCTGGTGGAGGGGATGTCCCGGTCCCTGCTCAGAAAAATGGAGGCAAATAATTTGTTAAAGAGGTCAGCTTTGTCATCTGGTGCAACCACCAGATTTCCAAGCGTGTCCTGCAGTGGCCCCATGTTACCCGGTACCTTCTTTTTACCCTCTATGTATTTAAAAAAGGACTTCTTGTTATCTTTGATCTGGGTCGCTAGTCCCAGTTCTGTCTCTGACTTAGCCTTCCTAACAGCCCCCCTACAATCTCAAGCAATGGAGGTATAATCCTGCTTGGTGATGGCCCCTCCCTTCCATTGGGTGTATGCCTCCTTTTTAGCCTTGAGATGTTTCTGGATGCTTTTGGTGAGCGATGGGATCTTTTGAGCACTCATGCCGCCTTTGATCCACTTTGGGACTGTCACCCTTTCGGCTTGGAGGATCGTCTCCTTAAGAAATGACCACTCTTCTTGGACTCCCAACTCCCCTCCCCTCTGGGACCTCAGTGCCTCCCCAACTAGTCTCCTGACCTCATTGAAATCTGCACTCCACATCAATACCCTTTTTTTTTTTTTTTTTTTAGTGTGATGTCTTTGCCTCTCCCTTGCTAAAGACTTCCTACTTGCCCGCCTGCATGAACGCTGGCGCAAATGCTGGCATGCTCTGTTAACATGTGGCTCAGGAGTGAGGCTCCCTGGTGGCTCAGTCAAAAGGGATCCAGGGGACTTCCCCTCCAGATTCACCTCAGCTGCACCTGCTCCTCTGCCCCACTTACCTTGGGGGGATCAGCTGTTGCTGCCCCCACCACTGCCTCTGCTGCCTCCACCGCTGCCGATAAGTTAAGGGGGCACACGTGTGTGGAGATGCACATGTGCCTGGTTTTCTCCTTTCCTTTCCTCCTTCAGCCCCAAAGACTGTAATGATATTGCTTAAACCAAAATTATGAAATAAATGTTCTGAAACTTTCTTTGATTTGCCTTGTTTATCACTTTTAGTTTTGATTAGATTAAAATAGTGGTCACAGTTGAAGCTATCTGATTGGGTGTCGGGGGTGTCAGTAATGGCCAATTATGTTCATTAAATGAGTAGATTTTACTATTTTCCCTATTTAAAATCCATTTAATTAGACCAATGAGACAAACTCCAAGCACGTCTAAATGATTACAGTATTTCTTAGTTAAAACCGCTTAGGCTTTAGTCTTGTCCATTATATTATCACCCAATGCATGTTATAATCATCCAGAAATGCATTTCTTGGTGTGTACTGTCCTGTGGTTTGATAAATCACTCCATCTTATTTAGCCTTCTCTTGGCATACCCCTACCAGTCAGAAGCCATTATCTTGTGACAGTGTTTGTTATTGATATGTTTGCATAATTACCTGTATACCAGTACCTGCGTATTCACACTTAAAGAGAAACTTTGAGATTAAGGTGTTTATAACAAAAGTAGTCCTAATCAGTTATATAGTCACATGTTGTATTATATAGTGAAGTCTCATGATTTTTGAGCTTGGTAAGCTGAAAACATTAATATATTTGTGGAAGAGCAGTGTAAAATTGATAGTGTATAGGACTGGGGGTCATAAGACCTGGCTGTGAATCCTGATTCTCCCACAAACCTCCCAGTTGATCCTAGAAAATGTACTTCAAGTCTGTCAGTTTTTCATTCGTGAAATAGTGATATGATTTGACCTTCCTTTCTTTTATTAAGTGCTTTGATACCTATGATGAAAAGCACTGCTGAAATACAAGGTAGCATTGACTGTCGTTGTAATTACTGTTCAATTTGCTGTTCATTTGAACTATTAAAGTATCTTCCATGTCTCAGCTTTTTGTAAGTATCAGCTTCTAAAGGTGTAAGAGTAATATACTTACTAAGACTGAGGTTGCACAGTTAAAAATGATGCACTGTGTCAATAACAAAAGTTCCAATGGCATACACATTGGCAGATAAGCCAATCCCCATTACTTTCCTAGTATCTTTTAAAGGTTGAGTTAAAAGATATTCTAGTGGAAGGTCCCAAGATCAACATTCACTTTGAGTACAAATGCAGCAGTTATTTTATAGATACTGATGTTGCTGTTTTTCATTAGATACTTATGTTGCTGCTCATGTGCTTTGAGATGAGAAGGGAAGGAAATCCTTGTCAATGTGCTTGTCCTTACCATACAATTAATCATTAATCTAGCATGATCTACTACTGCTGCTGCTACTATTATTATTGTATGTCTGGATATAAAATAACAGTAGCACTTTTAAAATGTTGCTATCACCTGGTTCTGCTGTCACGCTGTTTTTCCAGTGTGAATTTGAGTGAATCATGTTAACCACTTTACAAAAATTTCCAAAGTTTGGTGGTTATGTTTTGCTCATTTAAATGTTCCTATAAGGTACCAACAGTTAAGGTACAAGCACTGTTCATTTGCCATTTGGTGTGGTTCATGCTGGGTGTGTCTACATGTGCATTTACTGTGGCTTAAATATACTATGCAGTAAGCAGAAATAGGCCAGCGTCTAAGCGTGCAAGCATTAAAGTACATTAATGCTGTGTGTGGTCTGACATGGGATTAAAGTTAGTCCCAAGTCAGTCTACACACAGTCTTACTGCACAGTAAGATATCTAATTGTGTGATACCCCCATGATGCGGGTATTAAATTTATGCTCAAATTGATATAAGTTGCCATATTTACTGCCATATTTACTGCACAGTATGGGCGTGCACAGTAATTTCAGTTATTGTGCAGTGAATGTGCACATGTAGACATGCCACTGTGTTTGTGGCAAATTTACATACTTGCAAATATTGTATCTGCATGCTTTTGTGCACGTGCCTATTTTAGAGGTGCAATTTTTTTACCATTTAAAAAAAAATCTAGACCCAATAAATTTTTATCACCCACACAGCATATTCAGAGTTGGCAGTACTTGGTAGTAATTTAAAGTGCTGATGCCAATGTGTATTTCCCCAAGATTGAAAGCTCCTTCCAGGGGCCTAAAACCCAGGATTTCTACATCATCCTTCAGCCTAGCTTCTTAGGCCATGTGTAGATGAAACAAGAGGCATGTGTGCATGACACTTTTAAGCAGGCTAAATGCTTTTGCACTGTTTTAATGGTGTTTTCATGTCTTGGCGGCATATTGTGCATTAATTACAGCCGTTGTAGCAAATTCAGAGGCATAATGTACCTTAAATGACTTGGGATTCAGCAAACTAAAACCCCTCCAAGGAGTTTTAGTTTTCTGCCCTACCAGCCGTGGAGTGAAGCACTGGGCTTCATGCAGTTCAGGGACTCTGCAGGAAGCCCTGCAGGCAGCCTGGCAGCAGCCCAGAAAGGCATGCTCCCCCCAAGAGGGGGGAAAAAAAAAAAGCAGTGAGTCTGATTTTTATTTTTTCCACCGGAGCCTGCCTGAGCTGTGTGGGGGCCCAGTGCTTCTCTACACTGCTGCGGTGCCCCCTGAGACCACCTGAGCTGGGTGCTTCTGGGCAGGTGCCACCTGGTGGGTGGTCACCGCTGCCATGGAGGGAAGTACCAGCCTCCGCCCCTGCAGCCCAGGGACCGCTTCACCCACCAGCAGCTCAACCTCCCCTCCCTGCCACCAGAGAGCCAGGTAAGTTGGGTGTGTACATGACATAGGGGTTTAACTGGCACTAAATTCAAGTGGTGTTTTTAAAAACCCACCGCTTCAATTTAGGTCTCCCATTTCATCTAGACATGCCCTTAGATGATGGAGCTGTTTATACGAATTGTCACATTCAGAATTGTTGTACCTGGCATGCAAATGGAGGAAAGAGAGACTGATCATCTGTGTGAAAGCCCAGTGAACACCTTCCTTTTACAAAATAGCTCCCAATCTGATTGACAGATTGATTGATTGACTACAATAATGTGTATGCATGCCTGGAAAAAGTATAAACACTGGCTGGAATCAAGTGAGGTAAATTAGAAAACATAATTTAATGCCAGGGGCATCCATCCATTCATTAGAGAAAGGAAAATCATCTCTCCATCCCTGAAACTATACTAAGTTAAACTTCTTTTTACAAATCAGATTTAAAGTATGAAGTATTTAAAATAAAACTTAACAGTGGGCAGACAAGGTTTACACAACTCTACTTAACAGTGGATTCATTTGACTCAGATTTACTACTTAGTTTTCACTGGATTCTTCAAAATGCAGAGTATGCAGTGCATATTTAATGGATGAAACAAAAAGTATTTTGGTCCATATATGAATGCTTCTTACACTGAAAATTTTCCAACTTATACCTGGGAAACTCAGATGTTCAATAATTACAGAGGTTAAACTTGCACACCAGCATAACTTATTTGTTCTGCTTTGTTTCCTGACCTGCAGTTTACACTGTAAAAATGGGAACTTCTCTTACTTTGAAGGGAGTTTTTCTTGTTTTGTCAAACTGCCTTCACATCCATACCTAGTGAATATCTTGGATTTATGGGTAGGATGGTAAAAATCACATCCCCAAACTGATCAGACCTTTTCAGTGGAGGATATCCTAGCTGCCAGATGAACATGAGATTGGAGGAGAACCCCTGGTAGCTTTCCTGAGCTTTCAGTTCTTGAGGGAGTCCCTCCTCTATGACCTGTGTCATATTTATACCCACCCACATAGCTTTGCTTCATAACAGCAGCTGTTAGTTAGGTACCAGGAGTGATTGCCTGTAGAGTATAGAAACAAGGAGAGCTCAGAGGTTTCCTCATTGCCAACAAGACAGTTTTCCTCCTTCAGCTGCTGAGTTTATTCTGGAACCTCTTCCAATATGAAAATGCATACGGCAGGAGCAAGCCAAAATCACCGTTTGAAGGAAGTAAATAATTATACCAGATGGAGCTTTGACCATGCTAGCCAGCCTGTTGTTCTCCCTTGTTGCTGAGACTAGATAGTCCTCTCCCCTTTCCACAAAAATGGAACTTTGAGAACTGTTTTTTTTCATGATACCTTTCATTTCCAACAAATATGATTTACTAATTTCCATAAAGTAGTTCTTCATTTGCATCAAGAATCAGGAAGTTTAACTTTCAACTCTAACCCTATAGTATTATCATACTAGATTAATAAACCATAAATGACTTGTGCCTCTGGTGGCTGGGGGAGCATGGCAGCAGCAGCGGGAGCACAGCAGTAGTAAGTGGGGGAGCCTCCTGCAGATGCCGCTAGCGCTGTTGGCAGCGGGGGGGTGGGGAGTGGCGAGCACCAACCAAGCGTTGGCGACCACCTGCAGCCACCACTGGCAACGTCAGCAGCAGCCAGCAGGGATTGCAGACCCCCCACAGACACCACCATAGGAGGTGCGCCACCATGCTCAGGGGGTGCACGTGCACTCGCGTGCACCCCCTACACATCACCTGAAATAAACTACAAGAATACTATTCAGTTCTAGTCTAATTTCTTTCAAGAATGAAAGGTTTTATTCCTTTTTCAGTTTGCTTACCACTCAGTCCATGACTTTGGATAGGCTTTGGATAGCTCTTTAATGATAAAATTATGGAACGTGCTGAAGATCATATTTCAGTCAAAACTTCAAGCTGATTTTTGGTTTTATAACTTAACCCTTCATAAATTAGAAATGGGTAAACTATACAAGGGCTGGTGGTCAATTCATCTAAGCAACACAACATTTGGAGGGCTAGGTGTTAAGTTTGCAAGAATGAACTAATGTACTTTAGACACTATGATGCCCCTGTCACTATAGTATCAAAGGCATCAGTCTTTGATGCTAGGGATTTGGAGCAAGCTCATCAGAAGATTTCTCCTATTTCCTAGTGGATTAGAAATAGCATAAACAATAGGTAGTGCTTCATTTCAATCAAGGTTGCTAATCCTTTTTTCTTTTCTTTTTTTACTGACAATCTGCAAGCTTTTACTGACAGATAAATTTTTTTACTGGTACATTTTTATTGATATATGTTTTACATAATTTAAATGTAACTCTTTTGCCAGGCTTTGCCCTTTTTCCCTAGTTAAAAATTCAGAATTAGAGGTTTAACATTGACAATAGTAAAAATAAAAAAGTTTGGTTGTCAGTAAAAAGTTTGCAGTAAAAACAAAAACAAAAAGTTTTGGAGTTGGCAACCCTGCTTAACTTCAGCCATAGTTTTACACTGTGCTACCCTTCCCTGCTGCCAGTGCCCCCCTACTCACAAGCATAACTTGATCCTCCTGGCTGCATCCTGCACCATTCTGCTGCCCCCCGGTCCACCCATCTTACTCCATCAGCCCTGCTCTCACAATCCTGGCATGGACCTTCAAAGAAGTCTGCAACCCAGCAGTATTACAGGTATTATGTAAAGAATGCTCTCTACAGGGTATGCACTCCTGTTCTGTCTGTCAGAGTTTCAGTCAAGCTGTAGCTACTTAGTGTTTTTACTGGTAGCTAAAGTTTTTTTACAGGTTTAATTTACATCATTATTTAGCCTTTTTTTTACTGGCTGTCAGTAAATTTACTGACAGTTGGCAACCCTGACTTCAATCCAAAATGTGGAGGTGCACAGATATAGGGGTGGAAAGAAAATAATAAGAAAAAAGAAAAATACTCTCCCAGTATTCCAAAAATGTTTGGTCAGTATGAAAAATGTATGAAATATGCCTGAAAAATCAGGTCCTTCTTTTCTGAACCAATTTGTCTATTTTTACACTTCCCTATATTTTCATTGAATCGTTTTTTGTTTTCTTTGATGTAATATTTGCCTAGTTCCAGCCCAAAGCACATCTTCCATCCTCATCTTGCTCTTGCTGACAGGAAATGAGATAAAAGAATACTTAAATATCTCATTAAGAACATTATTTAGTTTAATATTAATTAAATATACATATGGCCCATATTCAGTTCATTGTGCATAATTCTTTTAACAGTCCCAGAAGAGAGAGTCTATAACATCTTGAACACACTGCCTAAAAGGCACCACTGTCTAAATTGCATTCCAATAAGTTTTTTGGTCTATTATGCATAACCACAGCAGAAAATAATTTTGTTTAACTTCTCAGAGATACCAACAATACATAACTCCTTGGTCCATTTTATGTACTCAAGGTTTATATTATGTGTCTGATGGATTCAAATTGTTAGAATAGTGTGTGTGCCTATACATGTACCTATACATTGGTATATTGGCTTCAGTCAAAGGGCCTGATTCATTCTGATCAGAATTGGGTCTGTTGAATTTAATAGATAGTATACCCCAATATTTATGTACTTACATACATGTATATATGTGTGTGTGGGTGTGTATAAACATTGAGAAAAATAATTGCTTTCTGGTGTGAGAAGGAAATATAATAATATAATAAAATTATATGCTGAAAGTCTCCTTCAAAAAAATACTCATGACTGAGCTGCAGTGTATTATTGATTAATAATCATACAATCCAACTACATTATATTTCATAATTGAAAGATCTAATTAATAAAAAAAACCACCCCGTTTTACCAGTGTATCTAAGAAGAGATTTCAGCAAATTGAATGCAGTAAATTAGAAATTGATCCATCCTTCAAAATTCAGTCAAGATTGAGAACAGCCCCAAGTTCAAGGAAGTTTCACTTCCTCTATTAAGAGACAGAACACTGCAAAATTTTGCGCCAGCATTCAAATGTCAAACCATTTTAAATGTGATGAGTTGATTGTAACAATACAGTGTGATCATCATAAATATAATAAAAAAGTACATTCTCAATTGCAGGTGCCTTAAGCTTCAAACCAAAATCCATATTTAAGACCCCTGTTGTAAGTGACCTGATTTCCAGTGATGATGACCACTCATAACTGGTATGAAATTTAGTGAAACTTACCTAAACAAAGCTAAGGAGGTATCTAAGTTTGAAAACTCTGGCTACACTCATTATTCTTCCCCTGTTATGACAGCACAGGAGAAAAATGAAATGTTATTTTATAGTACATTTTCCAACAAATTCAAAGCTACCATTATTTCACTGACATTAGAAGCTCTCTGTATCAGCCTGTCTTGGTGTAATTATATAACACTGTAAGGGGCCAGAAGACACTCACCCAGGATGCCTTACTGAGCAGGAACATGGACCTCACCAAAGCAAAATTTCCACACTGCGGTGGGAGCTCCCAGTTCACCCCAGCCCAGCTTTACCACCTTGGCAAGTAAGGCAGATTGGTGCCAATCTGCCGCCAGGGCAATATACAGGGGCCGGGGGCAGAGCCAAGGGAGGAAGAGCAAGGATGAGAGGAGATGGTGAGAGATGCCGGGGGAGTATGCCGAGGGTCGGGTAGCATCCAATCGGGCCCTGAAGAGGCAGATCAACCCTGCTAAAAAGCGGTGAAGAGGAGGGTGCTCCTGAGTCATTGGCTCTGTTTTTTTGTTGTGGCATGCCTGTTGTTTTTTTCTCTTGTTCCGCTCTGGTTCTGGGGAGGTGCAGATCCATGGCTGTGGGCCGTCCATTTGTGCCTGAGACAGCCGTGGCAAAACCAAGTTTTTAAAGGAAGCAGATGACTCCCAGGTGGAGAGAAGAAGGATCCACTGCCCCAGTGGCTCCTCTGTGGGACTCGGGGATGTAAGCGGGGACAAGCCAGGGACAGAGTGATGGGGAACATCAAAACCCTCCCCACCACACACTGCCTAGTAGCGGGAAGGATCTCCCCTGCTCATTAAAGGGTCGGATGCCACCAATTAAGTCCGGCAGGATGGCAATTAGCAGAAGATAACAGCAGATTCCCCAACGTGCTGAGGAACATGGGGAAAACCTCTCATGGTTATCCACAACCCTCTTGAAGTGCGGTTCCCAAAACTAGATGCAGTACCCCATCTGCGGCCTCACCAATGCCGCATAGAGGGGAATTATCACTTCCTAGACTTGCTCATGATGCTCCTGCTAATGCAAGAATGAGTGTGGTTAGCCTTGCTTATTACCTCGTCACGCTGGTGACTCACATTCATTTTTGCATCAACCAGGACTCCGAGATCTCTTTCCACTGTTGTGGTACTCAGAATGGTACTCCCCAGTTTATAGGTGTGTTAGAGATTCTTTCTCCCCAGGTGCAGCACCTTGCATTTATCCTTGTTGAATTGCATCCTATTCTGATCTGCCCACTTCCCCAGTCTGTCCAAATCTGCCTGAATTAGCTCCCTGACCTCTAGTGTGTTTACTATGCCCCATAGTTTAGTGTCATTTGCAAATTTGGACAAGGTGTTTTCAACCCACCTGACTGTGAAAAATCCACATCACAGCTACTCAGTTTATGTGTAAGAATTGGGTGCAACACTGTGTCAAAAGCCTTCTTAAAATCCAGGTAAATAATATCTATTTCTTCCCCTGCATCTAAGCACTTTGTGACCTGGTCATAAAAAGAGACAAGTTTAGTCAGGCAGCATCTGCCTGCTATAAACCCAAGCTGGTTGCCCGTCACCATTGTGCTACCCACTAGCCACCTGCAAATCTGATCCTTAATGATTTTTTCCAAGGTCTTGCTGAGAATAGAGGTGAGGCTAACTGGCCTATAATTACCTAGCTCCTTCTTCCTCCCCTTCTTGAAGATAGGGACCATGTTGGCCCTTTTCCAGTCCTCTGGGACCTGTCCCAAGTGCCATGAGTGCTCAAACAGCTGTGCCTGTGGTTCTGCTATGTCATCGGTCGATTCCTTTAGTACCCTTGGGTGAAGATCATCGGGGCCTGCCAACTTAAATACATCCAACCCCTCCAAGTGCCCCTTCACTAGTTCAGTGCTAACCATTGGTGGATTGGTACTACTGTCACTCCAGACTTTTGTGTATAAGCACTAAATTATTACACACTAGGTGTGTCTATATGTGCCCCTGTGGTGCTGTTGTTACAGCGCCATCATTCAGTATTTGCTAAAGGCCATACTTTTACTTTAGTACTTCCTAAAGGATGTACATTTAGGAAGTACTAAATGAAGGCACAGTAACAGTTACTGTGCTGTGCTGGTGGTGCATGGTTATTTTTAGCTGCTATGTCACAAATGCAGGTAGCAAATTTAGGTGCAGTAAATCTAGGCTAGAGTAAATGCATGTATAGATGTACCCACTGAGTGCATCTAGATGAGATGTTTATGATGGAGTAAACTAATTAGCTCCCTCAGGAAATGTCTTACATCTACATGTGCA
>NW_005841945.1:1149359-1150982 GCF_000455745.1 Alligator sinensis | reverse complement strand
TCAGCAGGAGTAAACTAATTAATTCTGCAGCAGGATAGTATTTGTAAATACAAGTACTATCCTGCTGCAGTGTTTTTTGTTCCACAGCAGCACCACATGTATAGATGCTGACATGGCTGGCTGGGACATGAGGTTGCATCAGTGCAGGGGCTGCCTACCAGGTATCCCCACACTGGAGCACCTTAGTGCTCAGCCAGCCCCTCTGCAACACATTGACCTAGGCAGGAGCAGCTGCAGACTGGCAGGCTGACCCCCGGGGCCTCCTGCCAGGTGGGGCTACTCTGACCCAATTCAACATGCTGCAGTCCTGAGCGCACTTTCAAACAGTGTGCCCAGGAGCAATAAACTGTGGAGTGATAAGCACCAGAGTTTATTAATTACATGTGTAGATGCATCCACTATTATTTGTAATTTCATTTTTCATTGATGATCCACCGTATTCTTCACCCAGAAACCTAATAGGTTTTGTAAATTTTCGAAAAGAATGGATTTCCATTGTTGCAAAACTTGCTAATATCCTATATAAGTCACTGCCTTTGAGGATCTGGGTTTATGTAGAGCAGCTGGAAAATGTTAGGAGTTCATTCACATGGAACTTGAGGTTTGATGCTACTCGACATGTCTACACATGCATTTACTGTACAGTAAGTGGCTTTTAGACTGGCATCTAAAGGTGTAGGTGTTAGTGCACATTAATGCTGTGTGCGCTCTGACTTGGGAGCACATACACAGGGTTACTGTGCAGTATGGGGTCTACATGTGCCTTACTGCACAGTAATTAAATGGGTTTAAATTTGCTATCTGCATCATGAAGGTTGCAAATTTATGCCCAACTTGGTGTAAGTCACCATAGTTGCTGCGCAGTATGCCTGTGCACGTGTAGACATGCACCCGTACTGCACAGGAACTTTTAGTTCCTGTGCAGTAACCTAAGTTACTGCGTAGTAACTGTGCACGTGTAGATGCACCCACTAATACTTAATAATAGAAAAATGCTTAATTGTAGAAAACTAAAGAAAATCTGTGTTAGAAGTGTCACTGATATTATGACAACCAATACGCTACCTACTTGTTGTAGTACACTTCCCATCCTACTTTTTATCTCTTTATTGCAGTTTCATAGACTTGGTTGGGGAAAAATAGATTTATTGTTGAAAAAGGAATTATAAATATACTATAACTAATATGTTATGCTAACATCATTTTAATCAGCTAATTATTAAAGGACAGTTTGGCCTTTAAGGACATTGATTTAATGGGAATTAATTTAATGATTGAACACTGTTTGTGTAACATTATCATTGGTAGTGATGCGGAAAATTGGAATCTCAGCTCAGCTGAAAAGAGGTTAGATTTTCCATTATCACACTGTATCCCACTCCTTTGGAATGCAGTTATTAAGCTTCTGTTTATACTTTTATATATATAAATGCTTTAGTTTTATCTAAAAGTTACTGAGTAGAAAAGTGAGTAACAATATTTATCATTGTGCTGTTCTTTCTTTAGTCAGTGGTTTAAATTCCTATCTTAATCTAGTTTTATGGAAGTTTGTTGAATTTTGTCATTTTTTTTGCCGTTTCTTCTTGTTTTGACACACACATTCTCTGTTTTTTATTTTCTCCT
>NW_005841945.1:1130918-1149328 GCF_000455745.1 Alligator sinensis | reverse complement strand
TTTCCCTAAGTAGGATACAAACGACTAAAATACCTAATAGGGGTGATTTAAGGCTATGAAATAACTAGCATGAAAGATAAAGAGCAGACTCAGTACATTTATTCTAGATGTTATAAATAGAATATTTTGAGACAGTACGATGCACACCTAGTTACACCTTAGAATTTCATTCTTGTGACCAATTCAGTTTTGAAGTGATAACAGTGTACATTATAGAAAGCCAGTGTTGCAGTTCTAGGAGGCAGAGGATCCAATTAAATTTTGTGTATATATGTGCAACACTCACTTAACTTGTAAGGTGTTGTATCTGCTTATCCCTACTAAACTTGACTTCAGGTGTACAGTAATCATACAAATTAATTTTCATCTGTATTGTACTTCTAACAATTATTCATTCAAGATGTATACATAGGAAGAAGCATGTAGTGGTTTGGGCCATCTGATGTGTGTTCATTTTTGTCAGGGTCTTGTGACTGGGTCATAAGGCTGTGACCAGGCCAGTTGAAATTGGTTTGTGTGTCTCGAATATGGTATTATCAGCTTTGATCAGTCCTGATAACTGAAGACCCTGTAGCAGTATTCCTTCCATGTTAGCGTAAAAAGGTGAAAACTGAAGCAAATACTTCTGAATATAATCAAAGAGCTGCCTGGGATGTTTCTGTTGATAGCTGCTTAGCCCAACTCATAAGACAATCAGGATGTGCACAAATTGCTCTTCAACACCCATACATACCCTTGTTGTGGATTCTGCACTAAGAAGTACAGAAATAATATTTTGCAAGGTCCAGGCAGTTAACAGGGAAACTTACTGTAGCCAAGACATGAAATGTAATACTAAGATTGACCTGGGCTTCTCAAGTTGGTAGGCAGGGTTTCCTATCCTGCTGGTGACTATCAGCACAAATAATATGGCTTTTCACAATATCTCAGAGATTACACATAACTACAGGAGACATGGAAGGATCCTGAAAAAGAAAAGTATCTAGATGACCTTCCCCAGGAGGGAAAGAAGACACAATGTAGAAGACTCTAGAAATAAATTGCTGACTAGTTAAAGCTTGTTTTTGGCTGCCTACTCTACTGTCTAAGGGGGCTAAGCAGCATAGTTTGTATGCCTCTATTACATTTGAAGGTACAGCCTGATTAGACTAATTATTAGTTAATTACTAGATTGACAACCAGAAGAAAAGGTGAAAAGTGGAAGCAAATGAGTACTCATTTAATCCAAAATCAAGATGTTAAGGGGAGTGGGAAATTAACACAGCACTAAGTGATGTGAGAATAATAATTTTTAATTGCACATATAACAATTCTAGGAGCCCGGACAATAAAATATGGACATTGGAATTACTCATTTATGGGCATACTTCAGCCTAGGTGATTTTATTGATACTTGGTGGAAGTATTTGCTTAATTGAAGTGTTAACATCAATAGTTATAATATGCTTATAACAGACTGAGTGGACAAAAATTATGGGGAGTGGCATTTTATGTCAAAATGGCAATAGTAGTTTCTGAATCATGGAACATGTGGGAGCAATTGATTTTGAATTCTTATAGAAAAATATTCTACCAGATAAAGCACAGAATGCAGTTCTGTGTAGTGTCTACTACAGACCTTCAAATCAGATTAGAGAATTGGATAACTGAATGCATGACTCTCTCTCGTATTTGAGTATGACTACTACTGATACTGGAAATCAGTTCCCCCATATAGGGTTCAGGAGACATGCCAGGGCAAGTTGGTATCTACATTCCTTTCTAGTGTTGGCTAAGGCAGTGTGATGATGTTCTATTGTTTGTTCTGCTTCCTTCATAGTGGAATATAAAACTTGCCTATCATGGGCCATATCCTCCCAGGACATTATGTCCAGCCCAGCAGACTGTATGTGCTGCTTAATATAGTCCTTGTAGTGGAGTTTGGGACAGCCAGCCTTCCTATTGCCTTTTGAAAATTCACTGTACATAACTCTCTTAGGCAGTCAATTGTTGTCCATATGTATGCCATGGCCGACCCAGGTCATTTGCCTCCCTGCTAACATAGCTTCCATGCATGGCATGGCTTCCAGTCACAGTACTTCATTTTTGGTGATTTTGTCCAACCCTTTAAATCCCATTATTCTGCATAGGTGGCATTGTTGCAGGCAGTTAAGTTTGTTGATATGGTGACAATAAAGGGGGCAGGCCTGTAACAAGTACAGAAGAGGAGAGCACAACAGCTCTGTAAACTTGCCATTTTGTAGACACTTTGACTCTCCTCATCTTGTCCATAGTCTTTTTTGTAGGTGACTGAAAGCTGAGGCAGCTGACTTTAAGCATGCTGAAAGTTCTTTGTCAATGATGGTGTCATTGGTAATTGTGCTCCCTAGGTAGCAAAATGACCTGACATTGTTTAATTGGCTGCCATTCAATTTTATTTCTGGTGGTAATGGAGGTGATAGGTTTCTGCCACGAGGTGGTTGGTACAGGACTTATGTTTTCTTTACATTAATGCAGAGGCCAAAAAAGGATGTAGCATGGGCAAAGGAATTTATTAAATGTTGCAGGTCATTCTCAGAAAGAGTGACAAACACAAAGTCATTGGCATACAGTAGATCCTTTACTTCACTGTGTTGAGATTTGCTTTTGGCCTCAAATCACCAGAGTTTTAGAAGTCTGCCATCAAATCGTGTTCTTAGAGTAACACCAGTAGTGGTAGTACATGCAGCAATTTCTAGCACTCCAGCCAAGAACAGAATGAATAATGTAGGGGCCTGTTAAACAGTCCTGTTTAACCCCATGGGCTACAGGAAAGGCATCAGATGAGTTGGCACCCACTGATACATGGGCCTGCATGTTGTCATGGAAACAGTGTATGAGGTTAATTAGATTGTCTGGGCAGCCGAATTTTGCAACAAGTCTTCAGAGAGCAGAGCATCCAACAGTCAAATGCCTAACTAAAGCTGACAAATGCAATGTACAGGGGCATTTGTTGTTCGGCCACTTTCTCCTGTAACTGGTGTAAGGTAAATATTACACTGCATGGTGGCAGTGCTGCGTGATGAATGAAAACCACACTGAGATTCGGGGAGTACATCATCTGCAATAATTTGAAGCCTCTTCATTAACAGTTTACCAAGGGTCTTAGCAGCAATGGAGAGAAGCAAAATACCACAATAATTACCACAGTCACGTCTGTCTCCTTTGCGCTTGTAGATTATTAGGATTTTGGCATCTTTAAAATCCTGGGGTAAAGCCTCATTTTCCTATTAGAAAGTAAATAAGTCTAGAAAAGCTTTGTGAATTGTAGGACCACCATATTTAAGCACTTCAGCTCGGATTTCATCAGCTCCAGCTTCCTTTCTATTTGCCATTTCCCCAAATGCATTCTTAGTTTCCTCCTGAGTTGGGTTTAAGTTCATCTCAAACTGGTCTTTGCTTGATTGAGTCTACTGTCTGATCATTTGTGCTCAACTCACAGTTGAAGAGGGTCACAAAATGTTCTTTCCATCTTTTTAATATTATACTATACTCAGTCAGGAGGGTCGTGCCATCAGTAGACAGGATTAGACAGGTATTGGCTCTTTGTGGTTGTGAGCAGCTGTCCCGAATCAATCAGAAAAACAGCGTACTTTGGCAGAGCCTGCCCCTGCTTTGCGTCTGTTCTCTCCTGCTGTGACTTGATGGGAGTTAAAGTTTGTACTCGCAGGTGGGTGGCTTCTGATTTTAACTAACACCCAGGGTGACACTCTCACTTTACTTGATGTTACTGCAGCTGGGGGAGCCAGAAAACTCCCCTCACCAGGGCAACACCTTTATGCATTAAAGCAAACTTCTGGGGTAGGCTGAGGTTCTCACCCAGCATTCATTTCCCCCCCCCCCCCCCCCCCCCCCCGCTTGCTCTCTCTCTCTCTCAAAAAGTGAAAAAAAACTGCAAATCAAATTGTAAATATGCCAGCTGCTGGCTTTTAATTTGCTTTTTCTCTCTGTCTGGAGAGACCCAACTTTCAGCCTGGCAAGGTAATGCAATCAGTTCACAAAAAAAAGATGTCCATTCCTGATATCAATCAACAAAGTCTCTAATTAATCATGAGTACCTGTCTCAAAGAGTTTTCAGCACTCCACTCTTGGTGCAACAGGCTACCTGACTTCTGTTTCCTTTGGGCACGCTGTCCACTCCACTCCCATGCCTCTGCATGAAAAATGGCTCCGTCGCTGCAACTTGGGTCTGGGAACTTGGGTCTGCATCTTGGGTCTGGCTCCTCTCCCCTTCCGGGGAAAACTACTAATCAAGTCAAGCTCCTCTTATAGGAGCTCAGTAATTGACAATTTACCAGACGTGCCGGTCTCTGATGCCATGAACGCTCCCAGCACCAGTGAAATGATGTCATCTCGCCAGCCAGTCCCGCAGCATGTCTGGTAAGTTTTCCTTACTCTTTTCACACCTCCATAACAGGGCCACTGGCTCCCTGTTACAGTGGTCCATAAATAAACTTTAACGCCTGAAAAAAAAGTTGGTGTTATTTGTATCACCAAGAGCTTGTAGTTCTGTTGCTTTGTTTCTTCACTGTGTCCTCCATCTCTCATAGCTTTTTCTGCTCTTTAGGTTTTGATTTCCTGAAGGCTTCTGCAGCTGTGAGAGAGGAAGGGTTGTTTCTTGCATTGGCACAGTTTAATAGTGCAGCATGAATGGAAGTTGTTAACTGAGTTCTCCCCTCTTCCATGCAAAGTTTCAAAACATCGACACAGTTCAGTTTTGGAGCAACCTTCTGTCTAGGAATGTGAATCCAGATGTTCAGTTTAGTATGGATAAGCTGGTTATCTGTAGAGCATTCTGCACCTTGCATAGCCCTGGTACTATAAACGTCCCTCAGGTCATTGTGATGAGACATAGTCTAGAAGGTGCCATCATTATGACCAAGGGTGCTGCAGAGAGCAGAACCACTTTTCTGGCATGTTGAAAAAGGTGTTTATAATAGGAAGGTCAAATTCTGTGTGGACTGTTAAAAGTTCTCCATTTTTAAAGAACCATGTCTGAATTTCCCCATGACTATGTTCCAAATTATGTAGTCATTTTCAGTGCATGCATTGAAGTCCCCCAGTAGTAGGATTTTATCATTGTTGGGTATGTTTCTTAGAGTGTCACTCCGCTGGCTGTAGAACTGAGTCTTCATTTCCTTGGGAGCAAGTAGTGTTGGGACACAGGTGCTTATTGCCAGAAAGTTGTTATGGGACAGTGGTATCCAGTGTCATTAGGAGCTCAGATATTGACACAGGTTGCTGTGGTAGTGTATTAGCAATGGAGTTTACTGTTGTGAGTCCTACCCCATATAAGGCTCGTGTTTTGGTCTGCCTTGTAACCTGACCAGTAGAAAATGTAATCTTTTTCTCTAAGCACACAGTTGTCATGTAGTCTAGTCTCAGATAAGGCAGCAGTATCTATTTGGATATCTAACTGGATAACTGGTTCATTAAGAATCTACCTGTAGGCTAGGGTCAGACATTCAAAAAGCCCGAGCCAGAATTGATTCAATTTTTGTAGGTTAATTTAACCTACAGAGATTGAACCAATTTGCAAGTGAATAGACATTTACTTTCCATTCCAGAAATGCAAGTACATGCCTGCAGTGGCTTAGGCTAGAAGCCAGAGGCACTAGAGCAAACCCTCCCTTCCCTTCCACATCAGCTGCAAGCCTGGAGGGGAGCTGACCTGGGGAAGTGGGGGTGCAACCAGGCAGGCTGCTATGAACACAAACCATGTTAATGCACATTAGCATTTCTGCATGTGCGATAATGTCACTTAGCTATTTGCACCTAAATTTAATGCACCTTAATGTGCATTAGTATGTCCATGTGTAGCCGTGTACCTAAATCACCTTAATGCGCCTTAAGCAAAGGCTCATTAAGTTTAGGCGCACATAAATACATGTGTAGACACACCCACAGTGTAGCAGATCCTTGATCCTGTCCTATGTGATATTTGTTAGTACAAGGAAGATTGAGGTTCAGAATCAGAAAGGATTATGGACGAGAGCCTCAGAAACTTACATACTGATTGAATATTCAGCTGGGGATCTGACCCTATGAAGCCTTCTTTGTTTTGAAAGCACAGCACCTAAATATTTCGTTTAGGTGAAATAGTCAGTCAGGCAAACTGTTTTAGCAAAAAGTCTGAACTGTACAATTACAAACATTTCATGAATGCATTCCAGTTTCCCTGTACCTTTTGTTCTGAAGCAATTTAAACTTTTCCTATTAACATTTTCAAAGCAAAACATTTTAATTTTCCCATTAGAAATTAATCTGGTTTTGTAATTTCCTTCAAAGGTATTAAAAAGATAAAATGTGAAAAAAACTTGAAATTAACAGGAAATGTTTTGTTTGGAACATGTGTTTAACCTTTTTGATTTGGAAAAATTTGGGGGGGGGTTGTTTTGCTTTTTAATTTCATTTCAATCTGAACTGAAACAAATATTTTCACTTTTTGTTTTAATTGCCAGTGAACCAAATATCTATCATTCATACAACTCTGTACTTAGCAGATTTTGGCCACTATCACAGTGTAATAAATAAATAATAATTATACATGATCAATATAACCTGGTCCAGAAGTTAGACCCAAAGAAAAAAATTAACTTTAAACAACATTTACAATTCATGTAGCCAGTGTTAAATGACCATCTTTTAGTCCAAGGCATTGTATAGCAATTTATGAGTCTTTCTGTGGCTTGAAGTTTAGTGTGTAGTTTGAGAGATGTGTAGCTGAGTGTGTGTAGTAATTATCTGGTCTTTATTGAAGAATCACTGCATCCTGGTAAAAGAAGGAAAAATTAGAGGAAAACAGGTGGTGAATGATGGCAACATCTGGAACCTGAATATCTTGTCTAGGATCTTGTAAAGTCTAGCTGCTGGCCCTACCTCATGCTCTGTTCCTTTCCTAATCTATGTCCCTGGAATCTACTAATATGTGAAAGACTGGACTGCAAATCAGCTATTTATTATCTTGCCCCCAGTTTCTCAGGCTATGTGTGTATCCGTTGACCTTGCTATGTAAGACAGCCTGTCTACTTCTGAAGGCTGATAAAACTGTGTGAGAGACCCAGGTTTTTAGAAATCAGTTAACCCCTGCTGCCCATCCTAGACCATACTAATACATATACATGCAGACACACATATATTTATACATACACATTATACATATACATGTAAGCCAATTCCCAAAAAGCCAACCTCTACGTAACATTTTCAAGCCATCAGAAACTATGGGTCCACTTCTTAAAACTATAACTCTCTTAAAATGGAGGCAGCTCCAGATGAAGCAATGGTCTAGTTACATGGCCACATGTAACAGGATTGAGTCCAGTACCCACCCATAGTTTCCACTGTCGACTAATGGAAGGGGTGGTCTCCAAATCTGGTTCTCGGTGTTGTCAGCTGCGGAATGATCTCCCAGCACCCTGGGTACATCACCAGTACCCATGAGTACCCGTGGCAGAAATCCTTTTATTCTGGCAGCTTTGGCTGTCAGCCATAACTGCTGCAACATGGTATAAGAGTGGCATATGCTCAGAGAAAATGCTGTAAGTCATGTTCTGAAAAAGGGAGCCATCCATGGGTACCCTTTTCGATCCAGGTGACTAACAACCATCAGCCACATGGGTATAGTGTTGGCAAACCCTTACTGGAGCTGAGACTGGCTGGCAGGGATGTCTGTCAAGTCCACCCCACGCCAGAGGTGGTGCTGATTACCTGTTTAGGGTGGTGAGCACTGATGGTCATTTGGCCTGGCTGTGTGTCCAGGCTGAGGATTCTCTTAAATCCATCAGAAAGACCTGAGTTGGGGGGTAGATGCTGTCCAACTTCTTGGGGGAGATGACAGTTAAGTTCCTTAGGTCTCTGCTACCATCCCTTAAGTTATTCAGTCTGTAACTGGGAATAGACAGTTGCCTGAGCCAAGCTCAGTGCTGCCTCAGCTCACCAAAAGGGCTCAGTACCATGGCCATTCAAGGGATTCATAGCCTGCCTAGGCCATCATTCCCCTCTTAAGGCCACCAGGAAGGATAGCCCCAACTATCACCAACTTAGATGTGGAACTGACTGTATTGTCAAGCACCCTGCCTTGCCTCCTTTTGTGACAAAGTTTTCACATCCAAGTTTGACTATCCCCACTGTGCTGTGTTTCCTCTATCCTGTTGTTTCCAATCTAAGGTGCCCACTCCTGATGCATTATCTTTCTCTACATCTGGGAAATCTTGTAATGATTATAACAACCATACAGTCAGCAAATATCTGATAGTGGATCCTTGGTAGTCATCTCTTGACTTCTGTCTTGGGTGGGATGGGCCTCCTGGGGCTTCAGCCCTGAATAACTCGAAACAGGTCCCTTCAGTGGTCATTGTAAATAGTCAGGGTAAGAAGATGCAAAGGAGGCAGAGTGCTTCATGGTTATTGTGACAGGTACATTGGCTCAAGGTCGGTCACAACAACAACGCACTTACCTGTCTGGGCAGTCTGCAAACCTATCTCACCTGCCACATCTTTGCTGTAATGAGTAACTTGGTTCTAGGTAAAAGACTGCCCCTTTTATGCCCTAATGCCTAGGGCACACTACAGGACTCTGACCTTCCCTTATTGTGTCCCATGCCTCGCAGAAGTTACACTGTTGTCAGCTCTATGTGCCCCCTCCACACTGAGCCCTCAAGCTCTTGTCTCCCTGTACCACTTGGGTGCCAAGTTTTCTAGTGTCTAGCTTTCTCTCTCTCTCTCCCTGGCACCTGGCTCTGTGCCTTTCTCTGGCACCTGGCTCTCTGCACCCATCACTGGGCTGTGCCCAGATCATGTGCCCCTTTCTCTGAGCACTAATGAGGCCTCCAAACCCCCACTTATAGCCTCATCCTGGTCCTCTGGTATAAACTATAAGACAAATACAAGCCCGTGGGCCACAGCATAACAATGCTAATGGAGCCTGGGTTCTGTCTCTTTAAGAAGGTAAAATTTCTCCCCTTAGGACCGTGTCTCTTAGTCTTAGGTATCTTAGACTCCTGGAGCCTCACTGCTCTTGTAGGCAGCACCTGGTCCCAGGTCACTCATTTGTTCAGGGGCTCCTTGGCAGTTGCTAGAGAGAGAGAGAGAGAGTGTCCCTACTAGTAGGGCTGTGAGAAGCTTTGGGTGCTGATTTGATTCAGAGGAGATTCAGCCCGATTCAGCTGCCAACTCTCAAAATCCAAATTGAATCAGGAGACCAATAAAAAGGTCTGAATCAATTTGAAGCTGTCCAAATCAATTTGGAAAAGATTAGGAGAGCTTCAGAGATTTAGGCAGTCCCCTGTTGCTGCCACAGGAAGCTGGACCTGGACTCCATGCCAGTAGGTAAGGGGCGGGGGGGGCTTGAGGACTGGGGAGGCAACCATGGGGGATCTCTTCCAGGCTGCACCCCTGCCTGCTCCCCCAGCCACCCTGAGCACCCCTTGACCCCTACCCAGTCTCCCAGGCCCCCCCATGGCTGCCCCACCTGGCTCCAGCTCCTGGCTCTTTAAAAAAAAACAAATCCCCCACTCACTGGTTCCTGCCAGGCATGGGGAGAGCAATCCCCACTGCCCCCAACTACTGCCCTGTGTTGTGTGGGGGGGCTCTGCAGTGACCATCAAGGATTCTGGGGGCTCCCCCCCATACCTGCCTTGGATCAACTCCAAGAGGCTCTGAGATCTACTGGTGGATCAAGAGCCACTGGTTGGTGACCACTTATTTAAGGGCAAGATTGTTCCATATAAGCAGCAGCAGCATATAGCTGCATCCCTTGGATTCTCACAGTGCCTTCCCTGCTCCATCCCCTTGTAACCTCTTGCGCTGTTTCAAATACATCTCAATTTTCTTCCTTGCACTGACTCAGCTCAGCTGGCCAGCAGGATGCAATGTTCTACCCTTTCTCCACCAACTTCCTAATGGCTGGGAAAAGTGATTATGCACAGCCTGATTTCCACCCTTCCTGGTGCTGGAATATGGCAAGGCACCACAGGAGATGGAGCTTCCTCCCCCTTTACTTGTCTATATAAGGATTGCACTATGGAGATGACTGTTCAGTTGGCACGAAGGAGAAGTGAGAGTTTGGAGCTTTCTCCCCACAGATAGATCTATGATTTATTAAGCTGTGGAATGTCTACACACTGAGTGTTTAAAAAAAAATAATTGGCTGAATTTGGGAGAAATTTTGTGCCAGAAACAAAGGAAAAAAGCACAGATTCATGGATTGTTAGGTACTGGAAGGGACCTTGTAGATCATCAGGTCCAGTCCCCTTGCACTAGGTAGGAAAAGACAACTGGAGTCAAATGACCCCAACAAGGTAACTGTCCAGTCTCCTTTTGAAGATTTCCAGGGTAGGTGACTGCACCACCACTGGAGGGAGTTTATTCCACAGTCTGGACACCCTGACTGTGAAGGAGTTTTTCCTGGAATTCAGCCTGAAGCAGCCTTCCAGAGTTTCTATCTATTGCTCCTGGTCTTCCCCAGGGGTGCCCTAGTGAACAGCTGTTCACTGAGTTCTTGATGTAATCCTCTGATGTAGCAGTAAGCTACTACCAAGTCCCCTCTCAGCCTTCTCTTCTGTAGGCTGAAGAGGCCCAAGTCCTCAGTCTCTCCTTGTATGGCTTGTCTTGCCAGTCCCTGATCATATGGGTGGCTCTTCTCTGGACTCTCTCAAGTTTTTCCACATCCTTGTTGAAGTGCAGCACCCAGAACTGGATGCAGTACTACAGCGGTGGTCTCACCAGTGGGAGTATCACTTCCTTAGTTTTGCATGAGATGCAACAGTTAAGGCACGCCAGTGTGTTGTTTGCCCTGCTGGCCACAACATTGCACTACCGGCTCATGCTCATGCGATGGTCAATCACTACCCCTAGGTCTCTTTCGGCCATTGTGCAAGTCAAATTGTTGCCACCAAGCCTGTAGGTATGTTGAGGAGTGTTTGCCCCCAGATGGAGCACCTTACACTTCTGAGTGTTGAACTTCACCTGGTTCCAGTCCGCCCAACTCTTCAGCCTATCCAGGTCCACCTGTATCTGCAACCTATCTTCTGCCGTGGCCGCACTCCCCCATAATTTGGTGTTATCTGCAAACTTGGCCAGTGAGCTTTTCACCCCCACATCCAAATCATTTATAAAGGCGTTGAACTAAAACAACTGATAAATTTCAAGTTCTTGATCCAAAGCCTGGTGACAGTAGGATTTCTCAACAATATCATTCTAAAAATATTAATTTAGGCTTAACAACTTAATTTTTTCAATTTGCATTCTCAGGACTGGTTGTACGATTTTTCATTTTCAAACAAAAATTCAGTCTGAGGCAGACCTTGGATGATCATTTCCTTGATGAACATTTTCAGTCCAAATTATTAAAGCTTGACAGAGCTATAGGCCACTGAAAAGTATGGTCTTACCATTTTAATTATAGGCAGCATTGTAAGCACTGTTTATAATGGAGAGGAAACTGGAATTTCACTAATAACAATCACAAGAAGACACCACAGGAAGGAATTCCTCCTATTGAAAGAGACAAAGACAGGGTCTTCCACTCCTGGTAAGTGGAAGGGAACCATTAATATTTTATTTATTTATTCACTGATTCCCAAAGCAATTAGTCCTGTTATCTACTGCACTTGCAGATATGACTATTCAAAAGTGATATTTTTTGGTTCAGAAATACTTAAAAACATATCTGAAACTTTATAGTTTTCTAAAGCTTAGTCTATAGACACAGTTTTAGGAATATTTGTTTAAAATGGGAATGTGGTAGGGGAAAAAAGAAAACCATTGAGGCTAACAACCTTTATTGCATGTCAGCATGCAGAAAATGGCTACGGTACACTTTTGAACTAAAGCACCTCCGACGTGTTTTAGTTCAAAAGCATACCACCACCATTTTGCCACTTATACCACTGCATGCGCTGCAGCACCGGGTGCTTTTCAAAGTGCCCACCATTGCAGCGCGTGCATGTGTATAAATGCCTGCTGTGAGCACTGGTACATTAAGGTTTAATACTTGTTTCTTGCCTGCACAGCTCTGATTTGCCACTAGAGGACTGGTGAACAGGGGTATGCTTAGGAGTCAGGACACCTGGGTTTTATCCTAGATCTGGGTAGATTGGGGGAAAGATGGGTATGGTGCATTTTAGGATGCTAGAGGATTACAGATCCCTTATTTTATCTCCATGGAGCAGATAGAACTTACCCTAACACAAGCTTGGTAGCATGGCCCAGAGTTGACCCTCACTTGAAGTGGCATACTTTTAAGATGCTCAGGCCACATCCCAGTGAGTATGCACATGCAGGGGCATGCATTTCCCATGGAACAAATAGCAGTGGCACATATTTGTGTCAGTGCCCTAGCCTTCCCTACCACACCCAGGTCACTTTGCCACACACTGTGACCTGGGTGTGGTAGGGAGCATGCGTACAGGGGCATGCCCAGGTACAAATATGTGCTGCTGCTATTTATCCCATGGGAAATATGTTCCCCTTATTTTAATGGTTAGGGTCACAAAAGACCTCTCTGTTCAGTGAGTTAGCCACCCCACCAGTCTTGACAATGCCAACTAATTAGAACTTTAAAATTAAAAATGTCTTCACTTATTTGTGGTCAGATGGGCTTTTTACCCTATGAGCTTGCATAGGTTTGGGCCACCCAGATAGATACTGTTTTTCTTGAAACAAGTGCTTGACAACCTCCTGAAATACAAGGTAGCTTGTGCACTGCTCTATTTTGAGTTATCCAAATTAGTCCTATGCTACAAAATGTTATGGACTGTGGCCTGCCTCTTTCTGTTATTGCCATTCTGTTATAGTTTCACTCTTTTTCTTACCTAGGATCCCACTTAATTTTATTTTTAACTCTAAGCAGCCTCAGGATGCCTGATACTAGTAAAGAATAACTTCTAAGACATTTGAATCTTTGTTAGGAATTTTGAAAAACTCCATTTTTTCTCAGATAGTATTGTTTTTTTCTCCAGTCTGTGTGTCTCACCCAATTAAGCACTACATTGTTCCAGGCTGTCAGGACAATGATTTTTTTTCAACCTACTGATTCATTCTAAAAGACCTATCAAAGAGAGGAGAATAAATAAATACCCATGAAGTATACTAAGGGTGACAGTCCCTTCTGAAGTAAGCAAACGATTTACAAGTTTAGCCATTAATAGGATTTAACAAAGAAAGGTTATCTTAGATAAAAGGGGTGGAAGGACTAAAAATAATCTCTTTATATCTCACTTGTAACATAACTCAGGTCTTTCAGAAGATTTTGAGCTAGACTAGATTTTTGTAACTGACTTTCTAAGTAAAGTGTACTTTAGCAAATTTTGTTTTTGCAATTATTATGACATTATTATTAATTTATAATGTTTCCCTCCCAAACACAGTATGAAAAATTAAATACAAGTTAACTTTTATGTTAATTTTAATACATAGGAGCATTATGGAGTAAATTGCACTGGAGGCTGGGTCCATAAAACAGGTAATGCACAGGTAGCCTCAGTGTAAAATTTCCTCATTTCATCTTAAAGCGCAGACAGAAGTGACAACTTTTGCCCAATCTGGCCCCTGAAAGCAGTCTACAGCCATGATCAAACACAAATGCACACCTGCAAAGCACTTTAAAGGAGCCCAATCCCATGACAATCTAAAACCATATTACATGGTTCAGAGGAGTGCCTTAATTACCATGTGTCTCCATGTGCTGGGAGGCGGGCTATCCTGATGCAGCCCAGTTTGGCTTCCAGAGCTGTTTTCAGAAAGGGAGGAGAGAAGGGAGAGGAGGGAGCTCATTCTGGGGATTGCCCAACTGGTGCTGGAGGGTAGGGCCTATGGATTGGAGCCTCACCCTGAGATGGGTGAGCCATCAGAAAAGCTAATGGCATTTTATCGTGCATCAGCAGATGCATGACGAATAGATCCAAGGAGGTGATACTTCCCCTCTATCGGGCGCTGGTCAGACCGCAGTTGGAGTACTGCATGCAGTTCTGGGCACCGGACTTCAAGAGAGATGTGGATAACCTCAAGAGGGTCCAGAGAAGGGCCACTTGTATGGTTAAGGGCTTGCAGGCCAAGCCCTATGAGGAGAGACTAGAGAACCTGGACCTTTTTAGCCTCTGCAAGAGAAGGTTGAGAGGCGACCTTGTGGCTGCCTATAAGTTCATCACGGGGGCACAGAAGGGAATTGGTGAGGTTTTATTCACCAAGGCACCCCCGGGGGTTACAAGAAATAATGGCTACAAGCTAGCAGAGAGCAGATTTAGATTGGACATTAGGAAGAACTTCTTCACAGTTAGAGTGGCCAAGGTCTGGAACGGGCTCCCAAGGGAGGTGGTGCTCTCCCCTACCCTGGGGGTCTTCAAGAGGAGGTTAGATAGGCATCTAGCTGGGGTCATCTAAACCCAGCACGCTTTCCTGCCTATGCAGGGGGTTGGACTCAATGATCTATTGAGGTCCCTTCCAACCCTAACATCTATGAATCTATGGGGGCTCCAATCCACCCATCCCACCCCCACTCCAATATGGCTACAGAAACCACAGAACTGACCTTCTCGCCCTCCCATCCTGAGACATAATGGGAGCTGGAAGAGGGGGAATGGAGCTAGGGGAAGAGGCTGCAGAGATGCAGCCTCTCCCCCTAGATTGGCTCCACATCGGAGCTCAATCACCCAGCCTCCTGACCTAATAGCTAACGTCTCTTGGGTCAGAAGGATCAGTCTAACCCATGGTGCTTTCTGTGAAGTGCCATGAGTTAGACCCAGGAGCTGCACTTCTGTCTGCACTTTTAGTGATATGCTTGACTGACATTGAAGGGGAAGACTAGCGGACAGTCTGCTTTCCATTCTCATTAGGTGCTTGACTGTAAAGTGCTGAATAATTCCAGCACTATGGAATGTCTTGAAAATTCATCAACTTCAATGATAGTTATGGAGGCTCAGTATGATTTCAGATTGCTTAGCACTTTCCAGCATTGAGTCCTAAATAATTAGCTTTTGGAGTGAAACAGCCCACAAGGTGTTAATTATAAGGGTGGGTGTTGCTATGGGAAGTTTAGAGCCTGAACTGAGAGTACTGATTCTTTACACACAGATCACCAAAGATGCCAGCAGATGGGTATGATTGTCAGGCATTATCAGTGTAGGACTATTTGCTCTGCTGTGCTTTGATGAACTGACACTAGAGAAAGTGATCAGGAGAGAGCATAGGAAACAAATACAAATATGTTGTGAGATATAAATATACAGTAGGAAGTCTTCATACCCAAGAGCACTAAACATGAAACGAAGCTTCCATGAACAGATTCTCGATCATCTATCTGTCTTCCCTTAATATATATGTTATAATGACCTACATCAGGGGTTAACTGTGCAGTTCCTTTTCATAACAGAAGTATGTTTGAATAATGTGTACTCAATGAGTGCCTTTGTCCTGAAGCATCCAGTAACCCTCTATCCTACTAGAACAATAACTTTGGATGAAAATGAATTCTGAGTGGCTTGAGCCCTAGACGTGGAGTAGAATTTCCTTTCATAAGGTTAGCTGAGATGATAAATGAAATAGTTGAGCAAACTGAAGCATGAAATCCTTCTGCTTTAACCTCCTAAAAGGAGGGAGCAAAATGTCTCTTTTGGTTTCTGCTTTCCTTTAGGATGGGTGGGAGAGCTTGACTGCACTGCTGAGAAAACACAGTGGATGTATCTACATATGTGTTTTACTGTGGAGTAGACTAATTAGCTCCACAGTAAAGCATCACTGTCTACATGTATTTGAGTTCAGTAAACTAATTAACTGCACAGTAAGATAGTATTGTCTTACAGTGGAGTAATTTTCTGTGCTGAAATGCACATGTAGACAGTGATCATGGGCATAAATTGTGCCAAGTGGGGGCCTGCTCTCTCCCAGCTCAAATTGCTGCTATACCAGGCTCAAGTGTAGATGTTGCACCCAGAAGCAGTTTACTCTGGCACAAAGTGTTCCAAAGTTTATTGTGTCACATTAATTTCATGTGTAGATGTACCCACTGGAATGCTATTGCCATTTGTGCATTCCCAGGGATGCCTATTTGGAAACCATCAGTCCAAAACAAGATTTGAGTGGGACTAGGGGTATTTCTCACAGAAGTACTGAATTATCACAAAACATGCTTCTCCCAAAGATGGTGAAAAGTCATACCAATATGTATGAAAATATGTAGTTGCATGCTCTGCTTTGTCTTTTTGCTCAAGTCATTAACTATTGATGGCATAAACTGTAGCTTTGTTGATTAATGATAGACCTACTTCACAAACAGCTCTGTGTCGTACAGAGATTTCCTGCTGGTTTGCACATTTGCAGACATTTAAAGTCTTGTTAATAACGTGGGCTTTAAAAAATTAAATGAGGTGAAAATAGAAAAGAGGCCCACATTTAGCAGTACCAGAGTGCTATGGACAGGTCATGTATAAGTGGCAAGATTAGCTCCTTCAGTAACCAAGACCCTTGTCTGCTAACTTCAGCTGTGTATAAAGCAGGTGTATGACTTTCAATGGTCCTCCTCTTTCTGCCAACTCACTTCAATTAAAAACAGTGAGAAGCTATTTACCATTTTATTCATGAGGATGAAAAATGAAAAAGCAGGCCTATCTAAGAAATTGTTGGCTTCCCTTTTATCAATGAAAAAGCAGGCCTATCTAAGAAATTGTTGTCTTCCCTTTCATCCCCCCACCCATTTCAATTTAATTCAGAGTGAAACTGCAGCCACTGGCACCTGAAGGTTAAAAGGACAAACAACCCATTGGGTTAATTTCGTATATCTAGCTGCTACTTTTCATTTTATTATAATTCGTTTTTGATTGAATGATTCCAAAGGCATTAGAGAAACCCCTGTAAAGTAGAAATATGCCATTAAAGGCTGTCATTTACAACTTGCACTGGACATGAAACCAACTCTTCAGAAGTTAATTTTTATCTTCAAAAAGTTCTAATGCTGAAATAATATCTACTGATATGATCAGGAGATTCTTATTTCAGAGAATTATATAGCACCTTCAAAATAGGAGAAAATATATTTCTGACTTTGTGAATCTAATATTGAACTTGTTTTTTAATACTGGAGTTTTAAAAAAGTTGAAAGATCTGATTATAAAGGAATAATTTATAATTAATTCTGGTACAGTGAAATTCCATTGATAATGAAACAGAATGAAAGCTTCATACTTTTAATATACTGCTATGCACAATTCCTACTAGCTGTTATACAGTAGATACAAAATGGTTGTTGTTGGACAAAATGGTGAATTTATCACTAGTATTCAGACATTAAACAACATTCTAAGTAGCCTTAACATATAACTGGAAATAACCTTATTTTAATTTCTATATAATAAGAGATTACTAATTAACATGCATGTTAATATTACCTACTAAAGTAATGTAAAGAAGTTTAAATATAAGTGAAAAATTCAGCAGAACATGTTTGGAGATCTTTGAATCTCTAGTTAGTTGCCAGTGCTTTTGAAACTCTCACCCAGTAAATCTACATCAGCTACCAGTCTACTTGATCAGAGGCTCCTGAAGGAGATAAAGAATTGAGTGAAACCTATAGGGAAGCCTACTCTTTGACTTGTGTCTGAGAAAATTGCTTCAAATAACATTTGTGTATTAAAAAAGAAGCATTGTTCAGGTATGAAACAAATGGGGAGATGACACGGGTAAACATCCTAGGCATTAAGGGTGCCTACAGACATGTAGGACCCCACTCTAACTCATGGCGCTTTACATAAAGTACCACTTTATGTTACATAAAGTCACGCTTCCTGTCATGCATATGTAAAATGGCAGGAGGCACAACTATGTGTATTACACATTGGATCCAATCACGTCTTTACCTGCACATGTAGAGGGGGCTAGCTGATACATTAGTTGGAGTTTAAATAAAAGGATTAAGATTGGCAAAGTGCTTTGAGATTAAAAGAATTTATAGGAGTATGAAGTAATCTTATATTGGTTTAGTTCAGTGGAAATAAAGTTTCTACATATCCAAGCTCACTCTGAGCACATTGAGTACATATGAACGCAGAGGTGTGAAAAGTCAATAAATAAATCTCTTTCAATGCTTAATGCTGTAAATGCTTAAATAAGCTCCTTTTTGTTCTAAATTCATAAAGTCTATCTCCCTTAATGGACAGATTTTTAAATGAATCACAATTAATATATTGTTAAGAAAACCACAGAAATGATAATGGAGATGGAGTGCCAAAATGGCCTTCCTTCCACACGTTCCATTTTATAGAAATGATGGTCTATATCCAGGCCACTTTACTAATAAAACTCCCTACTGACTTCAGTGACATTGTTCACATGAGCAAGGCATTAGTAGCAAAGCTTTGGCTCTGTGGCATTCAAACGAAAGCTCTAATTTTCCTCTTCTG
>NW_005841945.1:1127873-1130887 GCF_000455745.1 Alligator sinensis | reverse complement strand
CCCTACACAACACTGGCAACCCGAATGATGATGGGCGCCTGGTGGCTTTTTGCTTTGATTGTCATCTCATCTTACACAGCAAACCTAGCGGCTTTTCTCACAGTCACTCGCATTGAAAACTCCATCCAGTAAGTGAATAAAGAATAGATGGTGTGGGCTGGGGTGTGGGTGTTTGGGTAAAAGTATGAAAAATAGACCTTTTCAGTAACCTGAGATGAATGATGTGTGAATGAATCAATGGCAGAGTCCATAAGAGTTCAGATTTTCACCACTATTGTTTTGAGGTAGACTGTCCTGAAATTGACCTAAATCAGAGGATTGGTAACCTCCAGCCTGGGGCCTAGACCCAGACCACAGAACTTTAGATCTAGGCTGCAGATGTGGGGCTTCAGCAGCATTCAACACTGGGGGACACCTGTGGGCAGTCTCCCTGCACCACCATATGTCCAGGGAGACAAGTGGCAGCAATGGCAAGGTCCTAGAACCTGCCTAACCACCCGCTTCCAACCTGGGGTAGGTCATTGTGGCCTACAGCCATAAAAGAGTCCATACTCCTGACTCAAATGGTTCTATCTCCAACCTAGTCACTCTTCTTGGGTACTGTCTCATGTAAATGAAACTGTCATAGTGGAAATGTTTTGAGGAGGTAGTAACTGAGACATTATTTAACACCTTTGGTTATTGGACCTCCCTCATACAAGGAAATGGAATGGAAATTTAAATATTGCTCTGTTTCCCCTGCACAGTCTTCACTCATAAAGTAGCCCTTTGATTATGATCAGACCAAAGTTTTATCCCAATTCTAAAGTCTGACATTTAACTCTCCTTGTTCTACAAGGGAAGTACAATAACATTTGTTAATATGAATGAACAACATAATATTAATTGATCCTTCTCCTATTCTGTTCTTCCATTTCCAGCTCTTGTGTTTGCCACATTATTTGCTCACACTTTCTTCTTTTTGTCTGCCAGCTCCTTCCTCCCCTTTTTGTATTTCTCTCATTTTCCTCTGTATATCCTTCTTTACAGGAAACTTCACATGTTGTCCCTTCTCCCCATCATTTCCCTGACAGGATCACCCATATTTTTCCCCCATCTTAATTGCCATTAACTATGGATTTACCATTAGCATCTTGGATGCCATTAAATATCCATCCAGCATCTCTCCCTCTTGCATCTCTCTTACCACAGGAATGCATATCTCTGTCTTATATCAGGTCTGTTCTTCAAAGTCCTGTCACCTTCAACAAATATCATTGTCATTTCTGACCCTTGCTCCTCCCAAAATCCATCTGTCCTGTTACCCAAAATGGAAAATCTGTCTATAGGAAAGTAGCTAAAGAGTTTGGAGGTGAGGAGGGATGAGGAGACTTGATGTAGAATGACATGTGTGCACTATCACCCCATAAAAATGTCTTCTCACAGGAGTCCCTCACCTTCACAAAGTGCATTCACATTCCATAGTAAATATATATATGTTTTGTTTTTCCCACAAATATCACACTATATCCCCTTCCCAGGCTCCTACCTCTAGTCACCTCCATCTTTTTTGTAAGGAAAGTGTGCCAACTCACCCAGCTCTCCAAGAGGCTGTCAGCTATCATTCTGTGGCAGGGCTCAGTTCTCAATTGCTTACGTATTTATCATGTATCCACCTGGATTAGGGGTAACACAGTTTTTCTGTAAATCCTCATTTTGGATGAGGAGGAAGGGACATCAGTAAAATATAGCGTATTTAGTTATGTTTCTTTCTGAGCAAGAGAAGAGCAGGTGTAGGGTAAACAGGTTCTGAGATGCACTAAAGCAACTTCTATCAGCAACTCAGATAAGAAAAGAAAAGAAAAACTCACTCTGAGGAAAATGTATAATTTTCTTCAAATCTGGATTAAAAATTGTGACTCAGACAACTTCTTAGTATCATAATGGCCGCACTGCCAAATACGTAAATGTTCCATACTGTATATAAAAGCTCATTCGAGCTCTGGACTATGTTATCAGTTAGATCACATTACCCTTTTTTCTCTAGATTTTAGGATGTTAAACTGAGAGATTACTGGTTACTACAGGCATAATTTGCCAGACTGTTACACTCGTTGAAGGGTAAATCTGGGTTTTCAGTTTGCCAATTAGTCAAAGATCTGAAATTATGCAAGTCTTACAGGAAAAATGTCAGTAAATGAATATGTTTTTCAACCACATCAGATTTTATAATAGAATAAGATTAAAAAATCTATTTCAATGTTACAAATAATAATTTCAGTTTTTAATAAGCCTTAAGGGATGTGCTGTCAAAAAATTTCATAGATTTCATAGACATCAGGGCTGGAAGGGACCTCGGAAGATCATCGAATCCAGCCCCCCGCCCAAAGGGCAGGAAGTCATCTGGGATCATAGGATCCCAGCAAGATAAGCATCCAGTTTCATCTTGAAGGTGTTCAGTGAAGGCGCTTGAACCACCTCCGGTGGCAGGCTGTTCCAGACCTTGGGGGCTCGGACAGTAAAGAAGTTCTTCCTTATGTCCAGCCTGAAACGATCTTGAAGTAGTTTGTGACCATTCGACCTCGTCATCCCTTGGGGCGCTCTGGTGAACAAACGTTCCCCCAGATGCTGGTGGTCACCCCTGATAAACTTGTAGGTGGCCATCAGATCACCCCTGAGCCTGCACTTTTTCAGGCTAAAGAGCCCCAGGGCTCTCAGCCTGTCATCGTAGGGTCTGCTTCCCTGACCTCTGATCATGCGCGTGGCTCTTCTCTGGACTCTCTCAAGCTTCTCCACATCCTTTTTGAATTGTGGAGCCCAAAACTGGACACAGTACTCCAGCTGCGGCCTCACTAAGGCCGAGTACAGGGGGAGAATGATGTCCCGGGATTTGCTTGAGAAGCATCTATGGATGCAAGCCAGCGTTTTGGTCGCTTTACTAGCCGCCGCATCGCATTGCAGGCTCATGTTCATCTTGTGGTCAATGATGACCCCCAAGTCTCTTTCTTCCATAGTGCTAGCCAACATAGCACTGC
>NW_005841945.1:1121326-1126567 GCF_000455745.1 Alligator sinensis | reverse complement strand
TGAAGTCAAGGACTTGCGCGTTGCTGACTGACTTGCCAGCTTTTCGGCGGATGGTGAAGGTGATCAGCTCGTGGTCGCTGTCACCCAGCTTCCCATCGATCACTAGGTCACCGACTAGGTCATCCCCAGTAGCCAGTACCAGGTCGAGCAGCGCTTTGCCTCTCGTTGGACCATAGACTTCTTGAGTCAGGTAGAGGTCATCCACGCACGAGAGGAAGCTCTGCTAAAATTACTAAATATTTTAGTAAGTAAGTCCACAATTGTCCACCCAGAGATATGTATATGTGCACAAAAGATAACTGCATGCCTAGACCCTTGTATGTGTTTGATCCTTTTTTGTGCCTGTAGCCACTACATCCCACTCTGAAAATTTAACCTTAATATTTTGAAGTCTTCAAGGAAAAAAATAAAATTAATGACAAAAAAATTTGAGCTTTGTTACCATACATAACAAACTGTAACATAATATTGTAGTTCTATCTCCAGCCCACACTTGTAGTTTATGATGATGTCACTAGAAACCCTCCATGGAACTAAGAGGTTATTATGTGCAGTTGCGAGTACATTGGTCTTGTGCTGTATTATTTATGGAGCAAATCCACTGAATATGTTTTATTCAGTAGAAAATGTTGCAGCTGGAGAGCTCCTGAAATGAAAGAACAGAAACATTTTTCAACAGTGTTTGTAGTTCTGAAATAGAGTAATTAGATGTGCTAAGTATCCATTAGGGAATGAAGTTATCCTAACTATAGTGGGAGCATAAAACTTTAGTTTACAAAACTGCCAGAACTGAAAAGCAAACCAACATATAACAGAGAGGCTGTTTGTTTACCGCAATGAATTATTGCAAAATGGGAAACATGAATAAGCAATACAGAAAAAGCTGATGCTCTTTTTTTAACAGATCAAATTGTACCCTGAGGGAGCTTTGAAGGCCAGAATGGAAATGAGTTTAAGTATTTAAAGGAAATAAGCCAAATTCTGTTTGCAGTTGCATGTATCCAAACTCAATGAAGTCAGTTAAGTGAAAGTGATTGAAGTCAGTGGGCTGGTTTGAATGTAACACACAGGTAATTTGTTTTGATTTCAGTTTTACAGCAAGGACCAGAAATGGTAGCTTGTGGTCAAAGGTTATTCTTGAGTCTAATTTTAACAAAAATTCTGCAAAAGTTTTGATGCTTCATTTGGAGCTTTTATATTTTTGTGTATGAAAATAAGACTGGAACGTTCATGTACCAAAAGCAGAAGCCTCAGAAGTATCACAATAGATCCTGTTCATATCAAATTTCTCATTATCACACCTCAACATTTAGACGCTAATTCAAACTGAATTCTGAACCTTTGCTTGTTCTGTAGTAGAGTTATCGTTAGGCCTATCTGCTGAAGCATTGTACTATTTTAAGAAGAGTAGCACACAGTATATTGTTAGTAACTGTAGTGTTAGTAAGGCCTAGGAAACATCTGCTTTTTTTTTTTTTTTTTAAATATCCACACAAGTAGATCTTTGCTACAGAAACATACTTGGAATCTTGTTGCATGTATTGTCTGCTCAGCTGAACAGTTGGATTTTAATGCCATTTATAGACTTAACCTGGAGAAAAGAAAACAAAAGAGGATGTGTGTGCACCTCCCTTTTCAAGCAGGCAATTGCCATTTGCTGTGTTTTCAGCTATGCTGCGTTTTGGTTTTTGCCAACTAGCAATATTAGAAGTAGAGGTGTATAAATAGTGACACATCTGACATCTGCATCTTTTATTCACACTAGATCCATGTCAGAAGCATAATCCTGGGAATGGCATTTAATTTGAGCTAGTCAGCATTTTTAGTGCCAAAACACTGTGACCAAACTGGGAACAGCAAATATCAAAGCAAAGTGTAACCAGTGTGACTCTTAAACATCTAAGTTGTTAGTGAAAATCCAACACAGGTCAGTAGTGACTAAATGCTGATAACATCCAGTGACTGTTTTTGATCTAAGTTAATGGGTTTGGTGGTATCAATTCTGTTCCCAGTAGGCAGCTGTCCATGTCAGAGATTCATAGATGTAGGGTCGGAAGAGACCTAAGTAGATGCCCGAGTCCAACCCCCTGCCCTGGGCAGGAGAGAATATTGGGCTTATATGACCCCAGCTAGGTAATTATCAAGCCTCCCCTTAAAGACCCCCAAGTTAGGAGCCAGCACCACTTCCCTTGGAAGTTGGTTCCAGATCCTAGCTGCCCTGACTGTGAAGTAGTGCCTTCTAATGCCCAGCCTGAACCTACTCTCAAACAACTTATGGTGGTTATTCCTTGTTACTCCAGGAGCTCCTCGGGGGAGCAGGGTCTCTCCCATTCCCCGCTGGTCCCCCCTGGTAAGTTTATAGATGGCCTCCAAGTCCCCCCTCAGCCTTCTCTTGTGAAGGCTGAACAGGTTCAGGTCCCATAGCCTCTCCTCATAGAGTCTGCCCTGCTTTCCCCGGATCATGCGAGTGGCCCTCCTCTGGACCCTCTCGATGCTGGCCACATCCCTCCTAAAGTGTGGCACCAAGAACTGTATGAAGTACTCCAACTGTGGCCTGACCAGTGTCACATAGAGGGGGAGTATCACCTCCTTGGCCCTGCTTGTGATGCATCTGTGGATGCATGACAAAGTGCAGTTAGCCTTACTGACAGTATCCTCACATTGGCAGCCCACATTCATTTTGGAATCGATAATAACTCCAAGATCTCTTTCTGGCACCGTGCTTTCAAGAAGGGAGTCCCCCAGCCTGTAAGTATGCTGCTGGTTCTTACTGCCCAAGTGCATTACCCTGCACTTGTTAGTATTGAATGCCATCCTATTCTCATTCGCCCACCCCTGTAACCTGTCCAGGTCCAGCCATATCCTGTCCCTCCCTTCTAGCATGCCCATCTTGCCCCAAATCTTTGTGTCAGTGAATTTGAACAGGGTGCTTTTCACCCCCTCGTTCAAGTCGCTACTAAAGAAATTGAACGATATGGGCCCGAGGACCGAGCCCTGGGGGACTCCACTGCCCACATCCCTCCAGGTCGAATATGACCCATCCACCACCACTCTCTGGGTGCAACCCCCTAACCAATTTGCAACCCATCTGACTATGTAGGTATCAGTGCCACAGTCACCTAGTTTGTTAATGAGAATGGGGTGGGAGACAGTGTCAAGGCCTTCCTGAAGTCCAGAAAAACTACATCCACCATGACACTGAGTCCAATGATTTTGTGACCTGATCGTAGAAGACAATCAGGTTGGTCTGACAGGACCTTCCCCTAATGAACCCATGCTTGTTGCCCCTGAGCATCATACTCCCTACTGGTCCTTCACAGATGTGCTCCTGGATAATTTTCTCAAGGAGCTTCCCCAGGATCGAAGTAAGACTAACAGGCCTATAGTTGCTTGGGTCCTCCCTCCTCCTTTTTTGAAAATGGGGACCACGTTGGCCTTCTTCCAGTCTTCTGGCACCTGGCCAGAGCACCATGAGCACTCGTAAAGTCGTGCCAGGGGCCCTGCGATAACCCCTGACAATTCCCTCAGAACCCTGAGGTGGAAAGCATCTGGACATGCTGATCTGAATACGTCCAGCCCCTCCAGAAGTTCCCTAACTTGGTCCTCCCTGACCCAAGGCCTGGCGGAGTCTCTCCTGACTCCATCCTGAATCTCAGTGGGGGAGTCCCGATCCCTGCACAAAAAAATGGAGGCAAAGAAATTGTTAAAAAGGTCTGCCTTTTCCTCTGGTGCAATCACCAGATTGCCAAGTGTATCCTGCAGGGACCCCATGTTACCCAGTGCTTTCTTCATACTCCCTATGTATTTTAAAAAGGACTTCTTGTTGTCCTTGATGCTAGCCCTAGTTCCGTATCTGCCTTAGCTTTCCTAACAGCCCCCATACAAGCCCGAGCGATGGAGGTATACTCCTCTTTGGTGATAGCCCCTCCCTTCCACTGGGTGCATGCCTCTTTTTTGACTTTCAGGCATTCCCGAATGCCTTTGGTGAGCCAGGGGGGCTTTTGAGCACTCTTGCCCACTTTGATTCTTGTACTGTCACCCCTTGGGCTCGGGGGATCGTCTCCTTAAGGAATGACCACTCATCTTGAACACCCAGTTCCCCTACCCTCCAGGACCCCAGTGCCCCTCCTACCAATCTCCTCAACTCATTGAAGTTGGCCCTCTTGAAGTCAAGGGCAACTGCCTTGCTGCAGGCCCTTGACACCCTGTGTTGGATGATGAATTCCAGTAGGTGATGATCACTGTCACCCAGGTGCTCAAGAACCTGTAGTCCCCTCACCAGGTCATTGCCTGTGGCCAGGACAGGTCCAGCAGGGCATTCCCCCTGGTGGGACCATACACCTCCTGGGTTAAGTAGAGGTCCTATATCTCAGCAAGATGCCACCACATCAGTTAGTTTAGAAAAGAATCCAGGAATTGAATGAACACTGCAAACAGTCTATTTAGGTTAAGGTCAAAGGCCATGGATATGGCAATGCTGAGATACTCATGCCACTTGTGATTATGCTATATTTGTTCTATGAATAAGCAGAGGAAATCAGTCAGCTGTTTCCCACAAGTATGGACATTTTACATAAAATCATAAAAAGCATCCCATGAAAAAAATTTTGAAAACCAGGAAAATTAAGGGCTTTATTTGCATGTGGTATTAATGCACTGTAAGGTTACTGCACAGTAAGGCACAGTAAACTGAACCCGGGAAGGGGTCTACACATGCACCTGCTTATGAACAAATTTGCTCCCAACAGGAGCAGTTGAGACCAGGGATGCTTCTTCCCCCCTGCCCTGCTCTGCTCCGTTGCAGCAGCTAGGGCAGAGTCAGGCAATTATTTTGGGCAGAGGGCCACTTACCAAGTTTTGGCAAGTAATTGAGGGCCGCATGACAGGCAGCCAGGGGCAGATAAATATAACCTTCTAAGTTTTTTAGGGGCCCCGCAGGCTGGATAGAATGGCCTGAGGAGCCACATCCAGCCCACAGGCTGCAGTTTGCCCACCCCTGAGCTAGGAGGAGCTCCAGGCTCCCCTAGGTGCCAACCCAGGACTGGCAGGTGGCATGGGACTGGTCCCATTCCACACATGTTGGGGGGAGATCTATCCTGTGGGGATCAGGTTGGGTCCCTGCTGGGCAGGCACACTGTCTAGCAGCCACATGGGGACTGGGGTAGTGTCCCCGCCAGATGAGGCTATGTGGCGGAGCATAGGGTGCTCCTGCCACTTTAAGGGCCTGGAGCCGACAGCCCC
>NW_005841945.1:1120480-1121224 GCF_000455745.1 Alligator sinensis | reverse complement strand
GCGGGAGCCCCCAGGAAATGCCAGGCCAGTGATCACCCCGGTAAAAGGTGGGTTGGGGTGCCTTAACCCCTAGCTCCCACCACCGCTGGGTGGGTGAACCCCGAGTGTGATGAGGGCCTAGAGGGCCAGTGTTTGTGAGGGGCCCAGAGGGGGCAGATCCCGAGAGTGACAGTGATGTGGGCGTGGTGCTGCGGTTACTCCTAGGAGGAAGGGAGTTGTGGCACGGTGAGGCCCGAGGAGTAGTGAGTGGCTAGAGAGACCCAGCCCGAAGGGGATAGTACCCTCGACTGGCACGTTTTGGGGCCAGGACCAGTGAGGGTCAAAAGGGCCGGGGGCCCACCGTGAGGGACGCCCAAGAGCCGGGGGCCTGGGGTCCCGACTGGCCTTGAGGTGGGCCAGGGCAAGAGGCCGAAGGTTCCGGGGGAACCACACCCGAGAGGGGAAGATAGCTTTGGGGGGGTGAGGTAGCCCAGTTGATGGTGGAGTGGCCGCCTGTGTAGTGAAGGTCATCGTGGGATCTTGCGTGGAAGATTCTGGGGCCTAGTGTGGGGCCGGTGAGGAAGAACACCATGATGCCATCTGCGAGGCTTGGGCTGCAGTATTAGGGAAGGTCGGAGCCGCAGAGCGCCCCTTGGCATCGGGGCAGTACGAAGGGCAGCCTCCCACTTAGTTAACAACATAATTGAACTGATTATCATCAAAGGCGTGGCGGGCGAGATAAGTGGGCGGGTGGCCAGAGACAGA
>NW_005841945.1:1095028-1120451 GCF_000455745.1 Alligator sinensis | reverse complement strand
CTGCCTCTCCCAGCCACAGGGGGATTGGGTTCTGACCCAATCCCCATGCAGTTGGGATGCAGAAGTCCCATCTGACAAAACAGCTGTCCCGGCCATGTGGGGATCAGGATGATTCCAATCAGGAGGGGAGGTGGAGAACACAGCTGCGCCCACAGCACGCACACCTCCCCCACACATTGGACCTTAGCCAGGCAGCAGTGGGCCCCCTGTTAAGCCAACTGGGAGCAAATTGCTCCTGGTCAGCATCTACATGTGCTCTGTTGCAGAGTAGCTAATACACAGTTAATCTGCTACCTGCATTTATAGGTAGTAGAAAACTGCACATTAGCTTAATTAACTGCTCAGTAGCCGCTGTGCATGGTTACATGGTAATGCCTTTCTGTGCAGTAGATTAGTCTACTGCAAAGTAAAGCATCTCATGTAGATGTGCTCAGTGATAGGCAAATCTCAGAAGGCATGAAGTTGGAATGTAATTCAAATGTTCAAAAGTTTGGATGCTTTGTTTTGAGGTTTTATCCTTTTGTACTGAAAAAATAAACTGGAACTCTCATGAGGTCAGGATTTCTTGGTCTTTTATTTATATTTCATTAATTGTTATTTTTATGATGAGTATTAACTAGAGGCCTCAGGCAGGTGTCAGGGCCCCCATGGGCTGTGCACTGCCCAAAGAGTTTACAATCGATTACATAATGGGAGGATAAGATAAGAGAGAAGCAATCATGATTTGTATAATGAGCAAGTCCAAGCTGCCTACCCATTTTCAAGTGCTTGTAGGCATGGCCTCACATGTGAGTTTGATTGTGGGATTTTAAGAACAGCTGAGTAATTTTACAGGTATGAGCAAAGGTCTTCTCCCAGGCATAGGGAACAGTATGGGAGAACAGGTAATGGAGGGGAAACTGGAAGAACTGAGCAATGAGAACTAGCACTGTTGACAGAAGCTGGCTTATCTTTTAGAGGTTATGGATAGAGATGAACTAAGCTCTAAGGGTTTCTACAAACATGATTCCAGGGGGGCACCAGCAGGCAATAGTTGATTGGGGACAGGTCCTAGCAGCCGATTGTCGACCCCAGAAGTACCAGTGGCAAAACCAGAAATGCCACTAGGGCTTCTCGGGGGGGAGGCGCATGGGCTGGCGCTCCCCATTCTCCAGTCAGTGAGGACCAATCTCAGGGGGGACACATGCCCCCCTGTGACCTCCCTATACATTGCCTATGTCTACAAGTATGTCGGTAGCAAGAGGAGAATCAGGGAAAGTATGGGTCCCTTACTGAATAGGGGAGGCAATCTTGTGACAGAGGATGCAGAAGAGACTGAAGTGTTCAATGTATTTTTTGCCTCAGTCTGCATGGGCAAGGTCAGCTCCCAGAATACTGCACCGGGCAGCATAGTTTGGGGAGGAGGTGAGCAGCCTTCAGTAGTGAAAGAACAGGTTATGTTCTACTTAGAAAACCTGGACATGTACAAGTCCACGGGGCTAGATGGGATGCACCCATCTGAGGGAGTTGGCTGAAGTGATTGCAGAGCCATTGGCCATCATTTTTGAAAACTTATAGCAATCAGAAGAGGTCCCGGATGCCTGGAAAAGAGCAAACGTAGTGCCTATCTTTAAGAAAAGAAAGAAGGATGATCCAGGGAACTACAGACCGGTCAGCAATGGTCTCAAGTTACAGCAAAGGAAGTTTAGGTTAGATATTAGGAAGAATTTTCATACATGGAAGGTAGTAAGACACTAGAACAGGTGTACTCAGAGAGGTGGTAGAAGCTCCATTTTGGGGGGTTTTCAAAACCTGGCTAGACAAAGCTGGGATGATATAGTTGGGGCTGGTCCCATTCTGAGCAGGGGGTTGGACTAGATGACCTCCTGAGGTCCCTTCCAACCCTAACTTTCTATGATTTTAAGCTGTGAAAGACCAGAAAAGTCTGATGAAAATCAAACCACTAATTTATATTCTTAAATAAGTTATTTGAAGCCTCACTTTAAAGTTCTCATTTAAAAAAAATCTTGTTCCTTGTATTTGTAAAGAGAAGACATGAAAATATTTATTAGGGACTGGGAAAAAAGGAGGAAACTATAGTTCCCCTAGGCTAAGTACAGATAGTCAAAAAGCCCAAGGCTGAATTGATTCCGTTTTTGCAGGGTAGTCTAAACTGCAGAGATTGAACTGATAAGCAAATGAACAGACATTCACTTTTGATTCAAGAAATGCGGCCACATGCCTTTAGTGGAGCAAACCAGAAGCCGGGAGGGCCTAGAGCATGCCTGCCAGCCACTACCAAAGGGAAGGGAAGAGAGAAGCCCTCAAGGCTTTCCCCCCCACCATCCCTGCTGCAGTGGAAGGGACATACCCAAGCCTGAGCCCATGCTCTGCTTGGGTGGTGGGGGGCTGCCAGGCTGAGGAGGGAGGGGTGGGGAAACAGCTCAGCTGTATGTTCACTTCCTCTTCCTGCTGCCTCCGAGGTCTCTGAGATTTACAGTCCACAATCACAGGAGCAAGACTCTGCAGAGTTGCTCATCACTTCCTCTTACTGCTTCCAGGTACCTCTGGGACTTCTAGTCTACAGTTGTAGCCAGCAGTAAGTTCAGCAGAGCAGGGAAGGGCAGATCCATACTCAGAGGAAGGGGAATTTAACCCCCCCTCCCTGGCCTCAGACCCCAGCCAGAGTTTGGTGGTGGGGAGGGGGAGAAGCAGTGAGCCAGCCAGTGAGGTAACCCTCACTGTTCCACCTAGGATGCATTGGGGTGGGGCCACCTCTGCTCTCTAGAGCAGATAGCACAGCACAGCACAGCACAGGGCTGCAAAGCATGCTGGGATGCTGTGGGATTCTGATTTAACTTGGACTGGAAGGGGTCTGCGACAGAAGTTTCATGAACTGGTTTGACTCAAATCAATTAAGTCTGATCAACCAGGCTTATCTTAAATGAGTTTCAGCCATTTTGAAACTGGTTTATGTGCACTGAGTTTCTGTTCTGTTACAGGTTTAAACCAGTTTCTGATCACTTAAACTGGTTTATGTGCAACTTTTGTCCTTAGCCATACTGAACTGAGGTTTCCATTTCCTTTATACGCTTCTGCTACCCTTACAAAAGGGTTTTGGTAGTTACAGGCATGCATACAACTCACTGGAGAGCTCAGCCAGGTCTTTTCCAGTAAACCATGTGTGTAAACAATTTAATCTTTCTTAATCATAACCTTTGTTCTCCCTTTCTCCATCCTTACCATCTGATACTCCTTCTTGTGATATACTGTCCAAAATGTAAACCCTTCCTGCGATAATCTCACTATTTGACTCCAGGAGGGTTAAAGCAGAAGCAGAGGTCGGTGTTTATGGAACTGCTTGCAAGATATAGACTTTAGATTATAGGAAAAGAGAACATGCTTTTTTGCCCTGTAAATGCCCTCACTTACATTAGGTCTTCTATGATATAAGAACAATAATAACAACAATAAGACAATGACAGATAGATGGCCCTGCTACATATACAAATTAAAGCTGGATAGAAACTAGCTATAGAGTTGTTACACATTTTCAAGCACCAACTTCATAGCTAGTTGGCTATTTTTATAGCTGGATAATCATTTTTGTCATGTGATAATACCTTTGCATGTGGGACTGATCTAAATTTATTCTGCAATTAACCAGTTAATTGTGTGATAATTACTTTGCACATGTGGCCAGTCTGAGGGCCCCTCTAGACTTTCAGATAAAGCCCTGACAGGATCTGATGTGCTATCCACACAATTGTGCCTCCTATTGTGCCACACATGCATGGCAAGAGGCATGATCATTGGATCCAGGATCAGATATTATTACATCTTGTTGCCAATACAGAGGGAGTCCAGGATTGGTATCCTAGGCTCCCCCTGCACCAGCATGTGAAAAACTTCCACAGCTGTAATCCCATCACCAATGGGACTCACAGCTGTGGCCATGCCCCCCAACTGCTGGGCTTTTCACCCCACCGATGGCAGTCAGCTGATGCAGGTCCCAGCTACAGGGGCAGACTCTGCTATGTGTGCAAATTAAAGCTGGATAGAAACCACCTGTAAAGTTAGTATACATTTTTGAGGTCTAGCTTTCTAGCTAGCTTGACCTTTCAGGGCACATCTACACATGCAGGCACATGCACCTGCAGCAGCTCAGATAGAAGCGGCACAAATTTGTAATGAAGATTTTTGCCTGGACATGCACTTTGGTATGGGGCAACTTGTGCCACTTGGGGCAAAATGACCCTGCCCAGCTCCTCCCAGATCTGCAGCCAGGGGGAGCTAGAGGCTGGGGCAACCACCTGTGCTGGCCCCAGCAGTATAAAAGTCTGCCCTGTGCTGGCCCAGCAATATAAAAATCTGTCCTGGCAAGCAGCTCAGAGCTACTTGCCCTCAGGAGCTTCTGAGGCCCAGACAGTTGGTATCTGGAGACACTATCCCTTGTGGCCCCTGCACCCTCTACTCACTGTAACAGTCTGGTAGTGGGGGCTGCTGCCTGGCTGTGACCTGCTGCCACCTGCAATGGCATCTTCCCCCTTGGACCTGTGGCCCCATGGCTGCATGTCTGCCAGACCAAGATGGGGTGCCCCCATTCTGCCATCTGGGCAGCCATTGCCTAGAAGATGTGCTCCTTGAGTTGGCCCACTTTGAACTGTCAAAGTATGATCTCCTGGCCCCAAATGGCCAAGAGGTCAGCTACCTTGCCTGCCCTCTAGCTGGGGTCCCAGTGCCAACCCTGGACAGGCTCCTTTGCCTGGGTCTTGCCACTTGTCCCACTAGCAGAAATCCTATTGCTCCCTCTTTAAAATTGCAAATTCTTTGATAAGAAACCCAAGTTCTTTCAAAAATACACAAAATAGTGTTCATCCGCTATTAAAATGAAACACCACTACATAGAGAGAGATCAGTTGGGCAATGTTTTACTGATATATTTATTTACAAGCTTAAAGCAATTTGGAAGCCTACCAGTGCCCTATCATCATAATAAAATAAATTCTAAATATCTATACACTTTGGCATTTTCTTTTGGGTTTTTTGTCATAGAAAAATCAGAGCTGCCCCTACCCACTTTGCTCACTAGGATGTGCGGCACTGAGCAGCACTGATATGCCAGTGCCCTGCCTCTGCCCTTGCCTCTCACTCAACCCACGCCGCCCCCTGCAGTCCTCTCACTCCTGACCCACAGCTCCTGCCTGCCCCCACTAGCTCCCTGCCAGATGCAGGACATGGTCCAGCTGCAGCTGTCCCACCTGCTGCTTTATGGCTCTCAGCAGTGCCAGTCTTTGCTGTCCTGCTCCCTGACCCATCCTGGGAAGCCCTTGACTGGGGATCAGGGCCTAAGCTAGGCCCTTTTCTTCCAGGCTGGCCTCCCCCTGCACAGGCTGCTCTAGGGGGGAAGAGATACTATTAGCCTGGCTCTGGCAACCTCTCCTACCCAGAGCACACCCCCACCCTCAACCCCCGTGTCTCTCTGACACACTCCTGCTGCCACCTCCACCCCTCACTCTAGCCCATCATGCCCCCGAAGTGGCTCCTAGGACCAGGAGCACCCCCCAGGCTGGGGCTGCATCTCCCAGCAATGGTGTGGGCACAGGGCATGGCTGCAGTGTGGCAGTTGCTCCTGCAGCTGCAGCTTCCACCAGCAAGTCCCAACCCATCCCATGTGGCCAGCTGGGCACATGGGGTGTGATATTTGTGGGGAAGATGTGGGGTTTAGGGGGTGGAAGGGATGTGGGGGGTGAGGTTTGAGAGGTGGTACAGGGCTTGTGTGGGGATTTGGGGTATGTGGCTTTGTATGTGTGGGTGAGGGGTTTGTGGGGGTGGCTTGGGTTTATGGGTGGATTATGAAGGGACTGTGGGTGTTGGGGAGAAGTGTGCCAGATGCGAAAGTATCTCTGGAGGTCTTGCATCAGGGAATAATGGGGAACCATGCCCTGCCCCACTTTTTTCTGGGGTGGTTTGTTTTTTGGGAGGAATTTTTTTTTTTTTTTTGATACCTAGAATTCCACGAATCACATTTAGAGAAAAATTAGAGGAAAATTAGAGCAAATTTGGAGGGAAAAAAATGTTCCCCGCACTGAAAATATGCAGATATCATCCAGTTTGTTACCGCTCCAGCTTGAAGCTGGGCCAGAGTCAGAACATAATTTGGCCTCTTGCATACCATCATGTTTGGGGCCTCACACACTCCACCCGCTCTCATGGGGCCTCTGCCATTCCACCCATTCCTGGGCGCGCGAGAGAGAGAGAGAGAGATAGAAACCCTAAGCGGATACTGTTCTGTCTGTCTTTGTCCGAGAGAGAGAGAGAGAGAGAGACAGACACACACACACACACACACACACACACACACACACACACACACACACACACACACACACACACACACACACACACCTCTGCTCCCTAGAGCTACCATGTAGGCCATCAGGCTCATCTTTATACTCCTTGGCCAGCTCTGGCACAGCCTGTTGGGTCTCTCCCATGACGCTCATCTGCACAGTGGCTGGTCAGTTAGCCAAACTATGGGCTAACTTTGCTCCTAGCCCCTCACTGAGCAACTCATCAGTCTTCCCCCCCACCCCACTTGGGCCAACCCCCTGCCCCTTCCACTGGGACTCCAGGGTCATCCACCCCTATTGGCTCAGGTGCCTCTGCCCAGCATGCCTGGCCCACCACTCCAGGGTCCAACACTTCTATAGGGCTCAGGTGCTTCTGTAAGCATGCCTGGCCTACCTTACTCTCTCAATAACCCACCAGATGGATGGGGCTGGGTTTAGCACCCCTACCCACCTTTCACTGGGAAGGTGACCTGCCTGGCATTTTGGGGGGGCTGTTCCACCACAAACAGCCTGACTAGGCCCCCCTTTCCCAGCAGGGTGCAGTTTCAGGTCATGCCCAGGACCAGGAGCCTCCTGCCATTCCCATAGTTCCTACTTTTACCTCCAAGAAGTTCCATGAACAGCAGCATATTCTGGCATTGTTACTCCCTCAGCAGCTAACAGCAAACTGCTGGTCCAGCTCTGAGAGCTGGACTTTAAAATGGCCACCCTCATTAAGCACCTGCGAGCTGCCTGCTCCCATCCCTTAAGGTAACAGGCACCCAAAAAGTGCTCTGTCACACTAGGCCATGTCTGAAGGCTTTCAAACAGTAGGGTATAAGTGGTTATAGGTTTGCTCTGAGGGAGTTGCACTGTGGTTCATTTACTGCCATTACATTAAGTATTTCCCTTTCCTAAAAGACAGGATGCTTTTCACCCCTTTTCCTTTTACCTGGTCCATCCAGACATTTAAACTATCTGGCCAGAAATATTACAGTATTTCTGTAAAAGTTGTCACTGCCACACATCAAATCACTTCCCTTGCTATTGTCTGTCTTCTGAGCCTGCATCTGAATTAGTCCTTAGAATCCCAAGAAAAGAGAAATATAGCATAACTAAACTTTCACCTGAGTTAGTCATAAAAAAGCAGGCAGATCCATTATTTGTCCTTTTATTTAGTGACTTACTCCTTTCTTAAAGATATGCAGGTGCAGTGGTTAGTTCTAATAACACAACCAGTGTAAACAGATATCAAGTGCATAGTTCCTACTTAGGTGCCTAGCCTTTACTGAAATCAATAGTAGTTTAGTATCTAAATACCTTGGGAAGAAAAACCTGCAGCATGCTTATGGGCTCGGCAGTGCTACACTGGCTAGCACTACGGACGAAAAGGACTTGGGAGTCATGATTGACCACAAGATGAACATGAGCCTTCAATGTGATGCTGTGGCTAGTAAAGCGACCAAAACTCTGGCTTGCATCCATAGATGCTTCTCAAGCAAATCCCAGGACGTCATTCTCCCATTGTATTCGGCCTTGGTGAGGCCGCAGCTGGAGTCCTGCATCCAGTTTTGGGCTCCACAGTTCAAAAAGGATGTGGAGAAGCTTGAGAGAGTCCAGAGGAGAGCCACACGCATGATCAGAGGTCAGGAAAACAGACCTTATTATGAGAGGCTGAGAGCTATGGGACTCTTCAGCTTGGAAAAGCACAGGCTCAGGGGTGATCTGGTGGCCACCTATAAGTTTATCAGGGGTGCTCACCAGGATCTGGGGGAATGTCTGTTCTGCGAGGGATGCCCAAAGAGTAAAGAGACTCAGGGTCCCAACTGCATATGATGGAACTCTAATTCCCTTTATAAGTAATGACACTAGCCTTTCAGATTTTCTGAACTTCCTGGGAGTATTTATTATATCCATAGATACAGATTATTCAGCAGGTGATAACTGATTTATTACCAATGCTTTGCATCTTATTGGTGTGTTTTGACATAGGTAAACAAGATTAGAAAAGGAATAGGAGAGGGAAGAGGATGGTAGATGCCATTGAGCATGGGGGGAAAGAGGGGTGTTTATGTGTGGTATGATCTGCCTGCTCTGGTGGGGCCTAGGGGTGGGGAAGGTAATAAAAGGGCTCAACAACCACCTTGACTCAATAGAGAACTCATGGACTTCCTCTGTCTAAAAAGAGAGGCGTATAAAGATGGAAGACAAGAATAAATGTAAGCAAAATAGATTTAATAGATTTCTAGGGTTGGAAGGGACCTATTAGAACATTGAATCCAACCCCCTGCTCTGGGCAGGAAAGAGCGCTTATTACTATTGTGCAAGAGTGCATGGGTAAATCAATTTATATCAGTCCATTCAAGATACATAGAATAATTAACTTGAATAAATTTTACTGGGATTATTACCCTGCCCTAAGACCTCTGGGTCAGAGTCAACATGCCTTCCCTAGGAAAGGAGCTTTTACTCCTGCCACCTCCTCAGTACAATGGATGAGGAACCCTGTTCCACCACCAACAACAACAAAGAAAGAAGAGGAAAGAATAAAGAAAAAAAAATTGACATCAAAGGGGCAGGGCCACTTTAAAACTCCCAGCCCCGTGTGATGGCTGCTTCCTCACTCTCTTTTGCTCCACCACCTCTGGCTTCTCTCTCCACTGCCCAGCTGTCCCGGTCAGTTCCCCCATGTGTCAAGCCCCTAGTTTTGGTGGTGGTCCTCCAACCACCTTGGTCTGTGGGTCTGCCCACTTCTCTGCCATCATCCATGAGGTGCTGATGGCTGTGAAGACCTCTGGCTTCTCTCTCCTCCACCATTTGTGGTTCTTCCCTGGCTGTCCCTCTCTGGGGCCAGAAATATCTGTTCTCACACTCCCTCCATCAATCGAGAGGGAGCACATGCTCCAAAAACATGGCTGCATGCTCTCTACTCCAGACTGACTTCTCTCAGCACCTGAGGTAAGTACTTCTTGTTCACATTCCTCAGAACTTTCCTCCTGTCCCCCTTTCTTCCCTTCACACTCTAGAGCTCTGGAGGCTTCAGAAGAGTAAAGCTAAGTACAGAGAGCCACAAAGCCCAAGGCTGAATCAATTCAGTCTTTACAGATTAGTCTAAACTGTGTAGATTGAGCAGATAAACAAGTGAGCAGACATTCAGTTTTGATTCTGGAAATGCAGCCACATGCCTCAGTGGCTTAGGCCAGGAACTGGTGGGGTGCTAAAGCATGCCTCCCTGGCTGGAGCAGACAGCTTGGGCCAAGGCTAGCCCACCCACCCTGTGAAGGGGGAGTTTTTGGGGAGGTTCAAAGTGTCCTGGGATGCTGGAGGACTATGAGTTAACCTGAACCTGGAGGGCATCTGGGGCAGAAATTCAATAAACTGATTTAACCTGAATCTGTTAAGTCTGATACTATATCCATCCAGGTTTATCTTAAATTGTTTTCAGCCATTTTGAAAGCAGTTTAAGTGCACTAAGCTTCTGTTGTGTTACAGATTTGAACTAGTTTCAGATCAATTATACTGTTTTATGTGTCCGTAGCCTAAGAGTTTTACTTCTCTGTTAAAGAATCAGTTGACTTTGTTTTGTGCAGGGAGGCTGGTGCTGGGTGGGGAGGGGGTGGAAGTGGGGCGGAGTGGCATTGGTTTGGTTTGGTTTGGTTTGGTTTGGTTTGGTTGTGCTTTGACTGATATTCTTCCTCCAAAATTCTGCAAATCCTTACAGATGCGCGTTGTAAAACAAATTTCTAACGCAGATTGCATATACTATGATCTCTCCTGACATGTCCTAGTGAAGGGATGGATTCAGTTATCTAATAGGTCTTTTCCATTTCCAGATACTATGATCATATGTGATATCTCTATGTGGAAATCAGCAAGCTGGACAACTTTTATTTAACCATCAGAACAGGGGCAGGTGAACCAGAGCTTGATTTACTGTTAGCAACAAAATTTTGAACTTCAGCTCATACTTTATCACTTCATCCCTACCCTTTCTGTATGGAGTAAGTATTGTTGCTGTGTAAATATGGGAAGTTCAGCTGTAGAGACCAAAAGCCCACATGCATTATTTTTAAGGTGCAGCACCCAACTGTAGGAAGCTGAGGGCTTCAGTCAACACCCTGGTTTGGTTGCAAATGGATTAGAGTTAATTTGCTGATAAAGTAAACTAATTTAGCTGATAACTTCAAGTTCTCTGTTCCTTACATAAGAAATCAGTGCATTTTTCACCGTAACGATTCCTCACTGCTAATTTGGCCCCACCTGTCTGCCATAATGGTGTGAAATTGCTACCTCCTCTACTTATATGCAGATCACTCTTAATACTGTTTGTACACCAAAATTTTGTAAATGGATTTTGTTTACTTTTCTGTAAATAATAGAACTGCTTTTATTAGAGATACAGGGAAACTTTTTCTTCTTTCTGTTTCTGACTATTCTGTTCCACAGCAGCATTTGCACATATCATGTATGCCAGCAGTTAGCAGAACATGTTAGAAACTTGCTGTGTTGGTTGTTCTATTAGAAATTAGATGGCTGCATGGTGTCCTGTAAGGCACTGATTACAGTTTTGCTAGATGTTGTCATTTAAAACAGAGGGCCTTAGTAAGGATTTTTCCCAGTAGCACGTATGGCAAGTAACACAACAATAACAGGATATTATGATATATGACCTGTGACAATGTTTATTGCATTTCTGAGTGCTGCCAGAAGATACAGGAGCTGATTTGCCACAACACTGAATTTGAGAAATGTAGCATCTTATGTTTATACAGTGCTTTTCGTCTATTGTACTTTTAACAAAAACATCACTGAAATGTACCATGGTCTAAAGAGCATGGGAGGGAAGGGAAATTCTCACCAAGCTCGCTAGGGTAAAAACTTCTTTTAGGGAAAGAACCTTTGGACTATTAATGCAAATAAGTTTCATAACATAGGAATTCTTATAGTGGATCAGCCCCAAGTTTCATCTAGTCCAATAACTTGTCTTTAATAGTCATTAAGAGTGGATGCTCCCAAGCAAGATGGAAGAGACGTTGTATCAAACAGACAGAGTAATATATTCCCTCATATTAGATCTTCTTCTAATTCCTTACTTGGCAAGGTGAGGTTAAACCATGAAGCATGACATTTAATATGGCTTCCCAAATTTTTAGTATTATTTTATTTTATTATTTAGTGAATGCAAATCCACAAAGCCAAGCAATAGCCTCCTCATTAATTGAGTTCAAAGTTATTAATCTACCTCTTAGTTTGCAGAGGAGACACTCCTCAGTGAGGTGCAGCATTGTTTGTATCTCTCCAGAAGTGCATGATGGGTTAGCACTGAGGTCCCAGCAGTGAAGGTTGCCTGTGCAGGGGCCTTAGCCTATTCTGAACCTGTTTAGCAAGGACCACTCTCACTGTGATATTATTTAGATCTGTTTTTGTTATCCATTTAATATTCAATCATAGTTTCAGTTTTCAGTTTCAGTAAATAATAATATATATTATTTATATCAGTTTTTGTTATCCATTTAAATATTCAGTCACAGTTTCAGTTTTGCTAGACTTTTGACTCAAAAACATTTTGTGGCAAGGAATTTTCTAGTCTAATTACACAATATGTGAAGAAGTTTTTCCTTTTGTTGTTTTTGAATGATCTACTCTTTTAGTTTCATGGAAGGGTTTTTTGTCCTTGTACCGCAAGGCCGAATAAAAAAGATACTTCATCTGTCTTCCCAAAACTATTCAGTATTTTCATATAATTTTTAACATGTTTTCCCTCATCCATTTTTCTTTTAAACTAAACAGACCCAGTCTTCTTCTTGTAAGAGTTTTTCTTTACTCCTACACCAGGGGCAGGCAAAAATTAATATTTATCTGCTCCTAGCTGCCAGTCAGAGTTGACAGAGACAGGGGCAGTAGGACCCAAGGGAAGCTGGCAAGAGTCAAGAGAAAAGCCAGCCTGGACACGCCTCACCCCCAGTTCCCCCCCCCCCCCCGCGCCCTGCCAGGCCCCCAGAAGCCTCTACCTGCAGCTGCTTTCCCTGCACATGGCTGCTTCAGCACTACGTGGCCCCCAGCTGCATTGCTGGACCATTCGTGCATGAACCCACTGGAACCCCAGGGCCAGAAGCAAGAGGGAGGTATGTGTAGCGGGGGGTGGCAGTGAAGGTGTATGTGTATGTAGTGGGGGAAGCACAGTGAATGTGTGTGTGTGTGTGTGTGTGTGTGTGTGTGTGTTCATAGGGTGAGTCCCACAAGCACCCCATCATACACATGTACCCACACCCCTTTGCACTGCCATACACACAGATCCTCACACCTACACCCCCTCATATCCCAGCCATGCTTCCCACACACAAACCCCCTACAAACTCCATACCCACCCACATACTCCTTCTCCCCACACCCACACCTACCCAGCCCCACAAATCCCACACACCCACATGCTCCTCCACATACCCACACACCCACAGCCCCCCCACAAACCTATACCCATTCCTCAATACATGCCCCCCACACCTCCACAGATTACAAGAGTAAGACTTAATTTTAAGTTATTGTGTGATCACCTCTATGTACACTACACAAACGCATGTAAATCAGGACAAAAATTTTTTTTTTTAATCAAATTAGTGAATGTTGTAGATACTTGCTTTATATATATTTATGTAATTTGGTATTTTATGGCAAAACTCCTCAATGAAATAGTATTTCTGGGGACAAGGGGAGGGGCTTCTGATGGCAAAGGTCAGGGGTTAGGGGAGGGAACTTCCCATCCCAAGATGGCAACCAGGGGGCGGGGCACCTGTCAAGGGGCAGAGCTCCCCATGTGGCCCTTGACAGCTTGCCAAAACTTGGTAAACAGCCCTCTGCCCAAAATAATTGCCTGCCCTTGCCCTCTACATTTGCATTGCCCTTCTCTGAATCCTTAGTGATAATGCAGTAGCACTTGAATTGTGATGATTACTGCAAGAAGCTACACCATTGGCCTATATTGCCTGAATTATAGCATTATATAAATTATTCACCGTTCTGTTCCTAACATGAAAGTATTTGTACTTTTGACCCCAGCTGCACTTGAAGCAGAGGGCTTCTCAGCTATCCCCTGGGATTGCCAGTTCATTTAAAAATATAGATGTTGTAAGAACACGTGAACAATTTAACTCCAAAATACAATATTTTAAAATAATCAACACTTAACTTCATTGGTCATTATGTTACCCATTTGCCCTGCTTGTCTAGATCTCTCTAAATTTCCTTTCAGATCTCTCTGGACTTCAGTATTCTATGTACCTATATGTTACCTGAGAATATGGCTACCTAGCTGTTCATTTCTTTTTCAAATCATTATATTAAACAGTCCTTGACTAAGTAAAAAACTTTGATGTTTCCCTGAGATTACCTTTTTACAGTTACAATAAATGAGTCTGTATTAGCACTTTTAGATAAGCGGTTACCTCATACCCTTTTTTTGATCTATGATGATATTTGGCCTTTCAGTTCAAGACCACTTGGTTTCTTTAGAACCCTTTTATAGGGGACTTTATCAAAGGCCTATTAAAACTCAATACTTTATGAATACTTTTGACAAATTATAGTAGATAAGTCATGATTTTCTTTTGATGAAACTTCACAGGTTAGATCCTATTGTATCGACATCTTATAGGCTTTTTTTTTGGTGCTCTTTTGTCAGTTATTATTTCAGCTAATTTCCAGGTACAAATTTAAGGCTTAGTCTTCTCTAATTTTTCAGATAACCTCTACTGTTTTAAAAAATATATATCAATGCAACATTTATCACCTTGTAGCCCTTTCATAATTGAGTTTCTTCAGTACTTACGGTTGTTTACCATCAGGACCTGGTGACTTACTGCTTTTTAAATAATGAATTAACTCCAGCACTAGTTCTTCTAATACCTCAAATTATGAGTGTATTTAATCTTTCTTACCAGAAAAGGGGAAATATCAGGTTAGTATCTCATCATCCATCCATGGCTTAACTTGTCTATCTTAATTGACTCCTGGAATATACTCCTTCTACCTCAGGCTTCCTGTGTCTAATATATTTGAAGAAACTTGTGCTGTTTTTAAGCCTCTAGCTATTTGATCTTCAAAATCCATGTTACCCTTTCTAACTTCCCCCTATATAGTCTGCTGTAATTTATGTTCCTGTTTGTTGTTGTTCCTAGATTCATATTTCCAAATTTCTGTTTAAGTCAAATTTATTGTGCTTAGCAGCAGCGCCATCAAACAAGTTAACCTTTCCACATGTGCTACCCCCTCTCCCCAGATTGAAGTAATGTAGCTGCACATGTCATTCTGGGAAGGAATCTAGTTATCCCTGCCAAGTCATGGTGTCCTCTGTTCTTTGGGGGCTAAACATCTAACACCTAGCTCTATGAACATAGGAGTTTTCTCCTTCCTTTCTTGATTCCTTCTTTGTTCAGTGGTATATGTGTCTTGAGACTCAATTATTGTTTTCTTAAGAAGCACCCTACTATGCCTAAAGATTTTTTTTTTTAGTTTTGCCTGTAGGGCTTTTTTTAACTAGTCTCCTCATTTGCATGTTTAAAATGTGCAGCCTGGAGGCTATTCAGTTTCATAGGTTCTAGTTTGCATTTTCAGTGGTAGTAAATGGACCTTTGCAGTTTGCCATTGTCTAGCTTGATACTGAACACAGGAATCCTTTATTTGTCCTTAAATGTCATCTATTAGATTTGTGCAGTTACATTGTGCCAGCAAAGCTGTAATGGGTCCTAGATGCTACATGTATTACAGCAGTTCTTCTGAAACGCTAATAAATGTCATTAAAGAAATAAGGTATGGTTAAATAATACAAACAGATGAGGAAAGGGTCAAACAGGTCTTATCCGAAGACATTAAAGCATCATATCAAAATTGTTTTTAAAGCCAAGGCAGAGCAGGCAAAAAATATTTTGAAGACTTTAAAAACCTCTTTCTTAATTTAATTAATTATAAAATGCAAATGATAGTGTGGGTATGTGTGTGTGTACATACACATGCGTGCATATGTGCTTTTGTTTGTATTTATCAATGGTGCCCAACCTGCCGTCCCTGTGGGCTGGATGAGAGGTGCAGGGTTGGTCCACAGGTCAGATCCTGTGTGGGGTTGGCATGTCGTGTCAGTTCACATGCAGAGCTACAATATCCAGCCTGCTCAGTTCCCCATGAATCTATACATTTGGCAGCAGGAGCATGGCAATTGATGTTGCCACTGCTCCCCTACCATCAAATTTCTGGACCCATGGGCAGCCTCATTGACCAGATGACATTGTTCCACAGGCTGGAGGTTGGACATCACTGGTATAAACTCATCTAAACATTAACTCTTGTTATAGGTAAGTATAGATAGTCAAGAAGCCCAAGGCTGAATTGATTCAGTCTTTGCAGGTTAGTCTAAACTGCAGAGATTAAACTGAAACAGAAGTGAACAGACATTTACCTTTGATTCAGGGAATGCAGTCACCTGCTTTCAGTGGCTCAGGCCAGAAGCCAGGGGGCCCTAAAGCATAGCTCTCTGGCACATAGCCAGGATGGGCAGTGTGTTTGCTTCCTCCTCCTGCTACCACTGAGGTCTCTGGGATTTGAAGCCCCAAATCTCAGCAAGAGTATTCTAAAGGGTTGCCTATCACTTGTTTTTCCTGCGTCCAGGTGCCTCTGGGATTTGTAGTCCACAGTCACAACCAGCAGTGAGTTTGAGCAGGGGAAGGAGTGTTTAACCCCCCTCCAGCCAGAGTTTGCCTGGAGAAGGCAGTCCCCACCCCACCTGCAGACCAGGCTGCATCCTCAGCAGGGCTTGCCCCCCCTCCTTTGTCAGCCAGCCCTCACTGCTCCACCTACAGAGCAGAGGTGCAAGGGCAACTCTGCTCTCTGGAGCAGACAGCCCAGCCCAGCAATACAAAGCATGCTGGGATGCTGGGGGACTCTGATTTAACTTGAACCAGAAAGGGGTCTGGGACAGAAGTTTCATACACTAGTTTGACCCAAATCAGTTAACTCTGATACTATATTCAACCAGATTTATCTTAAACCAGTTTCAGCCATTTTGAAACGGGTTTATGTGCACTGAGCTTCTGTTCTGTTACAGATTTAAACCAGTTACTGATCACTTAAACCAGTTTATGTGCAACTTCTGTCCCTAGCCAATAAGGTTAAAGAATATATTAGACAAATTTTGTTGAAGCTCAAGTAAATGGCGAATTATTTTAAAAATGGATGAGAACTCCCCAGCTTGCTAGAAATGGTGATGCCTGGTATGTCTAACTTGCTGTTAACTGACTCTATATAATCAATTTGTATCTTAATACAAACAAATATCTACTTTCTGTCATTTATCCTGGCAGTTCTGAATAAGGTTTGGGTCTGATACTTAAGCCTATATTCAGTTACTCCTGTTTTTAAACTTCAAGTCCACTTCTCTGTAATGTATAAAATAAAGTAATATTACTCCAGGTTATTATACTGTCTGTTATCTGATTCACTACATTTTATGGAGAGGCTAAAAACTGTTTTCTCCCTTTTGCACTCCCCAAAAGAAAGCACTCATTGCTGGAGAGTACGCTCTGATTCTTTTCAGTGTCCTCTCTTCCTTCATTCTCATTTTGTTCCTATTGCTCCCTTTTGCCTTGCTTTCCTCTTTGTGCTTTAAACAGCAGGAACAGTTCTCCCTGCTTCACTGTGTCCTTTAAAAATAAACAAACAAACCAAAGAAAAAGACTTGACAGCTGTCTCCATGTATGTTGTCCTGTGCTTGCCTGCAGCTTCCGTTCTTCTTGAAAAAGTTGAATCATGTCTCCTGTGTTTCTTTTCTTCACCAACAATTAAGGTCTCTCCAGGATCTCTCCAGGCAGACAGATATTCCTTATGGCACTGTCTTGGACTCCGCAGTCTATGAGCACATTCGAGTAAAAGGGATGAATCCTTTTGAGAGGGACAGCATGTATTCCCAAATGTGGCGGATGATTAACAGAAGTAATGGCTCAGAGAACAATGTGCTGGAATCAACCGCAGGCATTCAAAAGGTATGGGACATGGTTCACTGTTTTCCTGGCTCTCACTGATGCTTTCAAGTAGAGCTGGATTTTTTAATTGTTGTTTTTAATATTTGAGGTTGCACTTGCACATAGAATAATCATCTTATCTAATCTTGTCTAGTAGTTTGTATTGGCCTTTTATGGCACCAGAATGAGGATTGCAAGCTCTCAGTTAAGTACCTCAGGGGCAATCTTCTACTACATTTTAAAATTTAAATGCAAAAATATTTACTGTTAAAAGAATTAGGGATTTATATGTATGAAAAAAATGAATTCGCCAGAATATAGTATGAAAATAGGATCACTGAAATCTAGTAGCAGAAGATACTGCAGTACTAAGAGCCTGCTATAGTTTGGAAAAAAAGACATGGATTTATTTTTAAACATCTACCTCTGAAAATGTTGTCCTTCAGTTACAATTCAGAATCATATATGTTGTGAGGAAGGCAGACTGAGAAGTGTGACCTAGGCCTGGTTAGCTTGTTTTTTTTGTTTGTTTGTTTAAAGAAAAACCCTGAGGTCTCTTGATTTGCTGAAAGGAAAATAAAATGATGTAAAACTCTTCTCTCTGGTACATTTTTAATAGAGTGTCTCCCTGAAGTTTTCTTGACTGATATTTGCTTGACTCTTCTTAAACCATCACTTCATGATAGGACACAGAATGAGAGTGTAAATATTTTTTCACTGGTGACTCAAAAGGGAATGTAGCTATGTAAATAAGAATAGACTTTCTGTCACACTAACTCCACATTTTTGCCTTGTAAAAACAGCATGTTCTATAGATTTGATATTAAATTTGAAAATGGGGAGATATAATTATAATAGAAAACTTCATTTTTGCATGTTACCTTTTCTAAGCTTCAGTTATCTAATTTCTTTTTTAGATTTATCAAAACCAGAAAACTTTTCCAGGGTTGTTGCCTTTTCTCTCCTGAAATTCATTTGTTAGGGGATCTGTCAAATCTTGAGTATTTTGATACTTGAGAATCTTATACAGGCAAAATTCTGATTTTTTTTTTATAACTATAATGCAATTTCCTATTGGTGATCTCTTGATAATAAATGAACTACAGGATAACAAAGATTGTTTGGGAGTTTTTAAAGTCATTTCACCCACAATCATTGCAACAAAAATTGTATTTCTCCATATTTCCCAGAGACTAATCAACATGAATAAAGAGGGGGCCTGGGGAAAACATTTTTGAATCCCTGCTAAAAGGTGTCATAAAATGAAATGTTTCTGATATATTTCTATAGAGCTGAAGGAAGGGACAGCCAAGGATTGATTGGTCATGGAAAATGGCATTTTTAAGAAAATGCATTTCATTCATTATTCATTTTTAAAATACTTATAAACCTGGGAAGCTCCTGTTTAAAAAAAAAAAATCCATCTCTCTGGTTTGCCTGCCAAAGTTATACCAAGGGTTTCAGGAGAATCAGAAACCAGAGCACATCAAACACAGCTGTGGGTTGACTAATGCCCTTTAGCTGAGGAAAGTAACCAGTGTATCACACTGGCAGGTAATTCCAGATTACAGTCATCGATTTCTAATTCCTGAAAACATGGCAGTTGCTGTCTTTAAGCTGACAGAAACAGGATTGTCTGGGTTGTTTAGTTTCTCATAGCTTTACTTTCCAGGAATACGCAGTTGCAGGTGATGGGATCAAAGAACCAAGCTTTAACAGAAGATCAGCTGGCCAGCCAGCCTTTCATTTGCAAATATCAAATGACTGCAGAGGTATTCTCAGTGAATATATATGCATCCACATATGTGTGCACATGTGCACACATGCTTTCTTCTTCTTCTTCCTCCTTTCCACCACGTAGGAAGGAGAGAGAGAGAGAGAGAGACCCCTTTGTTGTTTGGGTAGACATTAAAGAGAGAGTTTTTTGTAGACAGAATTTGGCTTGCCCAGGAGGAAAGTTATCTTGATAAACTCTATCTTTCAAGAGCTACTTGAGTCTTTCCCACTTACTTGGATTATACATGTGGTGTTATACTAATCCCGTGCACCAAGAAAAATTAAAATAAAAACTGCAACTGATAAGAGTCTCCACTAGGCTGTGTTGTGTCCATGAAGAGACTTCTCTGTTGTAGAAAGAGGACGTATGCAGTGAATACAGTCTGTGTATTGCAAAAAAAAATCTTATTATCTTTGTATTCCTATTCTTACTGGAAGGGTGTATAGTCCCCTATTTGCACCCTCCCAATCCTGAATTAAAGTACAAGTCACCCATCACAAAGGGTTTCTAGGTGGATGGCAGGAATAGAGATGCTGTTTAAAAGCACTTTGTCAAAACATTCTTAATACATCTTAAAATCCTTTTCAAAGCGTTTTGTTTTGTTTTCACTCTGTTAAATACAATGTTATTGGCATTTTTCTTTTATACTGAAGGAAGCAGCAATTTGAATAAAGTATTAGGGAAGGAAGCCAAATTCAGTGACGGTTTTCACCTCATTTAGTTCCACTGATTGCACAGGTGTTTTATCAGTGACTTCAGTGAGAATTGCATCTGTGTGAATGAGAATGCAATGCAGCCGGCATTGATATTTCTCTAGCCTTTCTTGGATCACAAAATCTTCAAGGTCTGCATTGTCATGCTTACCTGAAACATAAAGGACAGGGCAGCTTGGAGAGTTTCATGCATAAAATTTCTCTTAATACTTTCTGGCCCTATTTCTTCCCCCACAAATCAGATTAAGGTGCATTTGTTGTTGGACATGCACTCGTTCTTTCCACCTCCGTAGCATTTAACAGAATTCAGTCTGGTTATTGAACATCTGGATAGATTCACTCTAAACAGATTAATAGAGTTGCAAATACTTCCATATATGTGACTGACCAAGAAGAATTGGCATATTAGATTTGGTCTTGACATCCGTGTGTATTGTTTCCCACTCTTTAGAAAGAAAGGGAGAAACAAAGAAAGCAAGTAAGCAAGCAAGCAACTGAAATCCTGAAACAAAAGTATAGAAACAACGAGGGTTTTTTGCCTAACTGCTTTTTCAAATCTGAATAATAGGAAGGCATTTGTATTTCTGTATTCACTTGGACTAGTCTTGAGAACATGTGCTTTTATCTCTTTTTTTCTTTATTATTCCTAAACGTTCAGTATATTCCAAATTGATTTTCCTTTTTTGCATATGTTATGAAATATGCATCTCATTCAGACAAAGACTCTACATTTCCATGGCAGTTATTTATTCTGAGAGGATTTACCAGGACCAAAGGCATGCTTGCTTAAACACTCATTGACAGCTCCAAGAAAAATCATATAGGCGCTTAAACATATCACATTACATACCTCTTTACATCTTCTTAAAAAGCACTTTACCCTACTTAATCCCCTGCAAGGCTTTCCTACCACTGGAACGATTACTGTTATAATGAAACACTTCCTTTGTGCCCTTGTCTGATCTTTCGCCCCTTAAGAATAATAGTGCCTAATGTCCTACCCTGCCCTCCTTGTTCCTCAGTGCATGATATTCTAGCCTAAAGCACCTGAATTTTTCTCAGCAGCATGAAGTGGAAAATTCCTTCCCAAGCTGCATTGCCAGAATCATAATGTGTCTAATACCTCTGTATATTTAACTCAGTATACATGCTATTTAGCCTGTAGGAAACTGGTAAATTACTGTCAAGTGAAATAATATTCATGGAGTGTGCAATAAGAGATACTTGTCTTTGCTTCTTAAGTCTGGAACAGTAATAGTCCTCCTTGCATACAGACGCAGGCAATATCAAAAAAAGTTTCATCCTGAGTTTATTGAACAAATATTCCCTTAAACTCCTTTTGAAACTGCAGGAAAAACCATGTGAGCAACAACTGCTAGCTCAGTTTGCCTAATTGCAGTGTATGGAATTATATTTTTCGGAGAATATGGTTATAGCAGTATTATAGCTCTTATACCATGGTATAACCTACCTAACATGGCTTAGTTCTGCTGATTCCCACAGGAAAAAAATACTATCAACAATGGTCAGGGTAACTGTAAGAGAACCATGTTAGCAACACCCAGCATTGGTTCTGGTTATTGTGAATATGTTTTCAACAGTACTATGGGCAGAAAAAATTCTACTTCTGTGGATGGAGTCAGAAATCCTCCTGGATGTGGTAACTGACTTACTAATTAATCCTCTGTTTGAGCTCTAGTGACAGGTGTGGTAATCAAACTGAAAAACCAAGGAACACATGTGGGCTCATAGATCATTGCTGTGACCAGCTGCAGTATTCACTACAGTTGGAGTTGGCAAATTAAAAGACAATACAAGAGAAAGTTAATCAATGCAAACTAAAGAAATGTGTTGTGCACTAAGATGTTTTGATTTCCACCTGTAAGCTAGCAGTCCCAGGAGACTGGATGCTTGGGGGTTTGGAGATGGGTCAGCAAAATACCCAGTGTTCTTGTCCTAGTGTAGCAATACAGGCTTTCACAAGACCTTTAACCATTTTGGCCACTGCAGTCTGTCTAGTTATGTAGCAGCTAAAGTTGGTGTGAGGAAGATGGTAGGAATAAACAAATTAAATTGCTGCTAAGAATGGAAGGGTGAATGAAAATGCTGCAGCTGTACTTTAATTCAACAGATACCCTAATTCTCTACCAATTCACAGAAGAGCTCCAAAATACCTCTTACAGTAGAGTACTAATTAACAAGCCTTGTACAGATACCAGCGTTCCTCTTACAGGAAGATAATCTGGTATCACTACATAGATAGGTGAGCCATTTGACTATGTTCAGGAGCATCCTCTGGGTTTTTATAGTTTGGGCTTTGCAGCTGAAGATGAAGTTTACTTGCTTTGCAATTGCCTTCTCCTGTCCAGTCCATGACTTGGAGCTGACAGGGCCCTGAGGGTATAAAACACACCTGCTCTACACTTGTTTGAATAATAGTAGGTGGTCTGGCTGTGTCTCTTCATATAGCTTCCTTTTTCTGCTAAGCAACTATCAACATAACACCTGAGCCAGATTTACCAGTAAAACACTGATAATGCTGACAGGAGGAATGCCTAATCCACTGACACTTCATTCAGTAACGTTTTTAATGTCTTGTAGCTTGTCAATGTGTCAGTTAGTGGGAGTTGGCGGGGGGGATGTTTTTTGGCAAAACATATCCTAATAGTCTTATTACAAATTATATTCAGTTTCCCTGAGCTTTAAGACTACCTTGCTGGAAGCAAAGGTGTTTTCTGTAATCCTCAGTATCATCTTTGTACATTAAAAGCTTAGAGTTAAGAATTTGTTTAAATAATCTTGTATCAGTGCAGTGATATAGAATCCTAAACTCCTGGCCAACAAGCACTGCATACACAATGTATTCATACATTTCATAATAGGGAGGTAGTGCATCTCATAACATGTGGACTAGTTCAGATGTCAATATGTCATGGCTATACTATGTTACTGTGAACAAACAATGAAGATGTGCTGTGCAAATCAAACAATATCTATGTTCAAGAAATTGCAAATTTTGGACCAGCTAGGAATTTTCAGTAAATCTTAGTCAACTTAAAGGTTGAGGTGAAAATATTGTAAAAGCTCATGGTTTGGGTTGAGCTTTGCTTTGAATGTTTTGCTTCACTCAAACTGGAAATTCAAGATAAAAGTTGCAGAACATAAAACCAAAATCAAAACAAAAAGGAAACTCACACACATATACACACACACACACACACACACACACACACACACACACACACAAAATTCTATGCTGACAACTTCCAGGTCTCACTCTCTGCTTTAGCTCTGTCTTCTCCCATCCAAAATGAATTTTTGGCCTGTCCCTTGCAGAAACCCAAATATAAGCTTGAGTTTAATGTGGACTAAATGAAACTCTGTCATTCCCACCAAGCCACTCCCCCATCATTTTTTCTCAGTCATTGTGGACTATATTGCCATTCTCTCTGTTGCACAACCTAGGACTTAGGCATCATCTTGTGTCTCGTCCTCTGTACATATGCTTACATCCAATTTATTACTAAATATTGAGTAATCCTTCCACATAATTTCCTTAACATACTCATATAGTCTGTCAACAAAGCATTATCCTAACATCATGCTCATCTTTTTCTTTGCCTTTTACAAATGCAGTCTTTCACCATTGATAGCTATTCAAAATGTTCCGACAGAAATCACTGTTCTACTCCATTGCTTTGACCATGTCACTGCTCTATTTTCAGCCCTTAACTACTACGTTACTCTTCTCCATAGCATAAAAAATAAATGACTTGTTTTTATTTTCAAGGCCCTTCATGGACTATCCTGACTTTCCCTGTCATTTCTCATTCATATTGAGATATTAGCTCCTTCCTACTCAATCACTTGTGCCAGTCTTCATTGCTCACTTACTAAGTTTTCAAACAAGCCCCTTCATGCTTTCTCCCATGCTGCCCCTCATGGACCTGGGTTCTCTGTAAATAACCACAAATCTCTGTCCTTAACCTGCTTCAGAGTACTCCTTAAAACCCTCCTTTGCTGTGATGTGCACAAAAAAGTTGACAACACTTAGGACTTTGGCTTGCTGAAACCACTGCCTATTATAATGATTAATATTATTTAACTGTTTTGCAGACTGCCCTAGCTGTCTATATCCAGCAGTTACCTCATTTTATACCTAGTCTCTGCTCCAAAGAGTTTATAACCTATTTTGTTTTATGTTTGTACAATGCCTCGCAAAGTGTGATTCTGGTCCATGACTAGATCTCCGAAGTGGTATGGTAAAATAGATAACAAAGATCTGTCATTACCCAAAATCTATAGTTCTTTTCTAGAGAGGGTTGCCTCTAGCTTTCCCACTTAAAGAAAGGGTGGCAGAGAGAACTCCTCAAGGAATGAGATGCACAATGAGAGGGACCCCATCTGTTTCCTCCCAGGGACCAGATAATCCAATGGTAATGGATGATAAAATGCTTGCTGTTTCTCTCCCTGACCCATTCTTTATCCCTTTAGTTCTTTTGCATCAGAAATAGCTCAAAGATTAAAGTTCCACACTACTGACGGTCATTATTTCATGAGGCCTACTTTACAATTCCTTGCTTTGTTACTTCACACAATCTGGCTACCTGGCATATTATATCTCTAATGTATAATACCATAAAGATTGTTCCAAAAGCCATTTTTTAGCTGCTTAACTACATGCCAACGCATCAGCTACTTTTTAAGATCCTTCTTCTATTGCTTTTCTGCCTCCCTTTCCAAACTTTTGTCTGAAGTGCACTTTAGGAGCTGGTGCCATGGACTTATAAGGACCTACCTCTCCCTCTATTAGTATTTCTTTCCCATATTCATTCACTCTCACTCGCACACAATTTTGAAGAGTACTGTCAACTAAATTATATTTAGAACCTATATAACAATATTAAAGCTGCTATGCCTACAGCCCATAGATCCACCATTGGTAGAATTGTACTCCCATTCATATTGAAACAAAACCATGCCTCAAACTAGCAAGACTCTTTTACTGAAAGACCCATCCAAACCAAATGTGCATATATGTGCAAGAGGAGCACAGTAGTCTGCAGATTTTATCGGCATGTACTTCTTTATTTAAAATGTGGTAGGTAGGATGGCATCATGTAGTTTTCACTTAAGTGTCAAGAAACAGTAAATATTGCACTGGTTTTTCCAGCATACATCAGTGCAAGACAAATAATGCACTGCAAGCTACTCAGTATGAAATAACAGAGTGCTACTTTCAAAAGTTAAAATTAATTTTGTATTAGATTATGCTTTGGCCTTTATAGGTGTGTCCACACGAGCGTGCATATGCATCTTGCAGCATCTCAAAGCCCTTTGAAATTCTGTAAGAGGTATGTGTGGGAATGAAAAAATGTTCCTTGTGCTGCAGATTTTCAGCATGGGGGCAAAATTAGACCTCTGGATATCCACAGGTTAAAAAAAATGTGGGGTAAAAAAGCTGGGCAGGGCATGGTCTTGGACCATGCCCCAAGACAACTGGAGGCTTGGTCCTCCAAAGAGATGCCCTGGTAACCAGCCAGAGCATCTCTATAGCTGGCCCTTGCCCCAGTGCTGAAGCCAGCCCCACCCACTCCCCCAGCCCCCCCCATTGCT
>NW_005841945.1:1093461-1094997 GCF_000455745.1 Alligator sinensis | reverse complement strand
AAATCACTGCCCTGACCAGCCCCAGCATCCCAACAATTAAAAGAAAAAAAAGGCCCCAAACTCACCAGCAATAGCAGCTGCCATCAGGGTCACTTGGGCCATGGCAGAGCCCCCCGTGCTCCGTGCAGGGCCCAGGTGACAGCTGCCCGACAGCACACAGAGTCATGCAGTGCCCTACTGACCCCCACCGCACATGCATAATGGGGCAGTGGCAGTGCAGGTGCCAGGCGGCCAGGGCTCCAGTGACCCCAATGGCAGCTGCTACTACCACTGTGTGTGGAGCTTTCCTCTTTCTTTTTTTTGTTTTTGTTTTTTGAGTCCCAGACTGCTGGTGCTGGGTAGGGGAGGGCATCAGGGGTGGGGGCAGCGATCAAGGAGACCCAACACCCCCTGCTGCACAGAGGGGCTCTGCCACATGGTCCCAGAGTCCTCACAGCCCCTGCAACTGCTGATGAATACAAGGTGTTTTGGGGGGTTTTTTTAAGTGCTTAGAGGCTGGGGCCAGGGTGGCAGGGTCTGGGGGTGCAAGAAGAGGATGGGGCCAGGGGGAGCAACCATGGTGGGGGCTGGGGGTGCAAGCGGGGGGGTGGGGCTCACATCTACAAACTTACCGGGTGGGACCAACGGGGAATGGGAGAGACCCTGTTCACCCGTGCACCTTCTGGAGTAACAAGGAATAATGACCATAAGTTGAGAGTAGGTTCACGCTGGACATTAGAAGACACTATTTCACAGTCAGGGCAGCTAGGATCTGGAACCAACTTCCAAGGGAAGTGGTGCTGGCTCCTACCTTGGGGGTCTTTAAGGGGAGGCTTGACAGTTACCAAGCTGGGGTCATATGAGCCCAATATTCTCTCCTGCCCAGGGCAGGGGGTCAGACTTGATGATCTACTTAGGTCCCTTCTGACCCTACATCTATGAATCTATGAGCAGCCATCGGGGGGCTGCAGTAACTGGTGGAGGATGGGGTCAGGGGGAACAGCAATCCAGGGGGCTGGAGGAGCAAGCAGGGGTGGTAGCCCTGCAGGGGCCATATGGCCCCTGTTGGGGGGGGTGTAACCCCTGTGGGGAGGCTGTCTGTGAGCTATACAGGGGGGCTGCACTGTGTGGGGGGCAGGGGACCCACCCCTCCTAAGCAGTCCCCCTGCACACTCCCCACACAATCCACCCACACCTTCCCACACACCCCACGGCCCCCTACATCGCTCCATAGTCACCCACCCCCATTCCCACCCCTCTTCTGCAAACCCCACATCCCCTTCAACACACACCCTGCGTGCCCAACTGCCAGACATGATGAGACCTGCTGGCAGGAGCTGTGGCTGCAAGGGCAGCTGTCCCCACATCCTGGTTAGTGAAGGAGTCACAGGGAGCTCTAACTGCTCTATGGTAAGAAAACCAAAGGCAAACAGCAAAACATATAGGTATTTAGAATTTATTTTATTATGATGATAGAGACACTAGTAAGCTTCCAAATTGCTTTAAAATTGTAAATATATCAACAAAACATTGCCCAACTGATCTCTCTCTCTCTCT
>NW_005841945.1:1085081-1093217 GCF_000455745.1 Alligator sinensis | reverse complement strand
CCAGAAGGACATGCTTTGACAATTCAAAGCAGGCCACCACACTGGGAACATCTTCTGGGCAATAGCTGTACAGATGGCTGAGCAGGGGGCACACATGGCAATAGTACCGCACAAAGGCCAACTCTGCAGCCACAGCCCACTGGTAGCTGGCCCAGAGGGGCAAATGACTCTACTTGCTCTGCAGCCCCATTTGGGTCTGGCAGGTGCACAACAGGTCACAGCCAGGCAGTAGCCCCCACTGCCAGACTGCTGCAGTGGGTAAAGGGTGCAGGGAACTCTCAGGGCTGCTTCAGCAGTCCAGCTGGCATTAGGGGTAGTGTCCCCAGGTACCTATTGGATGGGCCCCAGAAGCTCCTGAGAGTGAGTAGCCCTGAGCTCCTTGCCAGGGCAGCTTTTTATACTGCTGGGGACAGCACAGGTGCTGTCCCTGAGCTCTAGCTCCCCCTGGCTGCAAATCCAGGAGGAGCCAGGCAGGATTATTTTGCCCCAAATGGCACTATTTGCTCCACACCAAAGTGCATGTCCGGGCACATGTGCTGAGGCAAAAACCCCAGGCTCAAATTTGCACTGCTTCTATTTGAGCTGCTGCAAGCACACATGCTTCCATGTGTGGATGTGCCCTATAGGTTTAGAGGGGAAATGACAGATTTATCATTATTTTTGTTCTCCAGTGGAGGTAGAGTCCCTGAAGAGGAGACAGGAAGGTAGGCACACACTCTTACAACCTTCTGCACTAGCCAGTAAAGCAAGGCCAGAATATGAAGGATGAGATGATTCAATCCTCTTAGTATAATCTCCCAGCACTCCCAACTGCCATCTTTGCCTGAGCTAGGGTTTTGTTTTGGGTTTTGGGAGAGGGGTTGTTCTAGGAAATTGAAAATTAAGAAGTATGATTTAAGCAAATAAATACTTAGCTTTATTATTGCACTGTACCTTTAAGACCTCAATCAGGATAAGGACTACCTAATACTAGATGCAAGAATTGCAGAGGAAGATGCTGTCCCTGCCCCAACAAGCTAACAATCTAATTTGTACATACCTACTTATAATGAAGCAGAGCTACTATAATATGCCACAAGAGGAAGAGTATTTTGTGTGTTTGCTAAATAACGAATACATTTATTATGTATTAGTATATTAGATGTAAGGCCTGAAAGAAAGAACTAATTCTCCTGGGTACTGCTATGAACTGTCTCATGAGTAAAATATAGGCTTGAATAAAGAATACCGAAACCAAGGCATCTTTATTTGGCCTTTGCTAATTGGAGGCAAAACAGAGACTGTTGTATGTAAGCTCAATCATTTGAAAAAAAAATGAAGTAGCTGTTCTCTCTCTCCTGTTTATGACAATGCCAGCTGCAGTGTGTGAGAGAGAGAGAGAGAGAGACAAGAGACATTTCCTGGGTCCTTTTGTGCTCAGAAATGTAGTGACAGTGCAGTTTTTTATTGTCAGTTGCTATGCTGACATTGCCGTGAGGATGACCTTGATGATGACACTGACTGTCTTAATACAAGCTTGTTATATATATGTATATACACACACAATAACAGCACAAGTCTAGAAATGCTACCCAGATAATAAATGCTATTTTTCCAAGACCATAAATTTGCCTTATAAGTTCTTACATGGCTATTAAAAACCTATAATGCTGTGCCGGCACTTCCGCATTTCCACATCTGCTGCAGAGCCTCACAAAAAATTACATTAAAACAATATTAAATCTTTGACAGAAAACAATAAAGTAGAGAAATTTGTAATCATTGGTGAAATGTGCTGCATGCTTCATGATCCAAGCATAACTGGAAACATAGATTTATGCATCAATATCTTGTGCCAGACTACATATATCATTCAGGTTTGAGGGACACATCCATTGTCTCATTGTGATACTACATTTGGGATAGCTTAGAGCTCTTACTTTATTCACGCTTGTTGTTTCAGGTAGGCTTGCATATCACTCCATCCTCTGAGATGATCATCTGGTTTATTCCATTGGGGTTGAATTGAATATGATATTACAAGTCACACAACTCAGCTCAAAGTGCAAGTTGATGTCTGTCCAGGTGGAAGCATGTAGAAAGCCACTAAATGCTCCTTTTGTGCTTAGCCCGTGATAGCATTGGTTGCGCTGAAGAAATTAGGCATGTCATGGGTGTTGACAAACTTCAGGATCTCATTTGCTTTGTCCTCCCACCACTTGTTCTTTCACTCTCAAATTTTCCTTTGTATCCTAGCTTTAACATGGCATTAACTTTCTTGCTTCAGGCTGGAGCCAATGCCTTTTTCTGTCAGAAAGCTTGAATTTTCCTATCATTCTTGTCAAACTAATCCTGATGTTTCTTTGTGGAAAGAAGCATAGAGATATTTCTCATGCCTCACAGATGCCTTTCTTGAGGCTTTCCCAGTAATCAGTGGTGTCAAGATCATCAGGGAGGTCAGAGTTTCTCACTGAGGCACTGGTGGAGATGCATGGTTTTAGCTGGGTCTTTCAAGCACTTGATATGTAACCTCTTCCTTGGTTGCTTCTTTGTTTGCTCCTCACTAAATAGGTCACTGGACAGGAAGTGGGGCGGGGGCGGGTCGAACTGCCTCCTCCCTTCTAGCCTTTTTACAGGGGCGTGGCTTCCTCTGGCTCAGGATGCCAGCACTGAGCCAGCTGCAACACTCCTACCTGCCACAGGAGCCTCACCGTGCCTGGCGTGCTCCACGCCAGTGTGTTCCCTCTCTCTCTCCATTCCAGGCCCCAGTGGAGCTTTTAAATCTTCCCACAGCAGCTGCTCTGGCCACCGCGATTGGCTCTGCTTTTCCTTGTCCAGGGAACAGCTGATTAAACAGCCGGCATAATGCCAGCTCACGCAGCCATGGCGCCTGCTTTGGCCCTGGCTGTGTCCCCAAAGGTAAGTTTCCCCAGTGGGGGTGCTGGACAGTGCTGCTTGTGGGGCTTGGGGCCCATGGGGACTGCCCCCTCCCCTTCAGGATCTTGTGGGGGTGTCTCGCCACCACAGACCTTCCCCCTTAAGTTGCCTTGTGGTGTCTGGACCCCTCGTATGGCTTCCTGCAGAGCCTGGTGTTCCTCTTCATGGGTGTGGTGTGCCGACTCGCCTGGGCTACAACATCTAGAGAGGAAACCATTACAAAATTATCTTTGTCGGGGCAGTGCACTACCATAAACTTAAAGGGTTGTAACGCCAGAGCCCAGCGAGTAATACGGGCATTTTCACTTTGTTTCCTGGTTAGCCATTGCAGTGGGGCGTGATCTGTCACCACCAGGAATTCCCTCTCCATCAAGTAATACTTAAAATATTCTATTGCCCAGCGTATTGCCAGGCACTCCCTTTTGATCGTGGCATACCTGGTTTCGGCACAGCTGAGTTTATGGCTGGAAAAGATGATCGGGTGCTTATCTTCCCCGTATCTTTGCAGCAGCACAGCCCCTAAGGCATCGCCCAATGTGTCTGTCTGCAATATAAAAGGGGCAGAAAAATCAGGGGTGTGTACCACGATGTTGTGATGTATCACCTCCTTCAGTTCCTCGAAGCTCTCTCTCATCTCCGGCATCCACTTTAGCACTGCTGCTGGTCCCCTTTGAGTGCATCTATGAGGGGTACGAAGAGGCCTGCAAAATGTGGTATGAACCGCCGGTAATAATTGATAAGCCCCAAGAAGGAGCGAAGTTGTTTACGGGTGCGTGGTTCCTGGAATCGCCATGTGGCCTCCACCTTGTCTGCCAGGGGGCAGATGGTTCCCTGGCCTATCCAGAACCCCAGGTACGCTGTCTCTAGCCCCGCTAGTTTACACTTCTTTGGATTGGTGGTTAAAACCCACTGTTCGAAGCTCTCCCAGGACTGCCCTTAGGGCTTTGAGGTGTTGGTGCCAATCGGGAGCGAAGATGATGATGTCATCTATATAGGCTGCCACATATGACACGTATGGCACAAGTAGGGTGTCCATAAGCCTCTGAAAGGTGGCTTCCATGCCATTCAACCCAAAGGGCATCCGCACAAATTCGAATAAGCCCCAAGGGGTCCCAAAAACAGTCTTGATGCTATCTGTGGGTCACACTGGGATTTGCCAATACCCTTTTAGCAAGGTCAGGGGTAGATATTTACTAGGCTTCCCCAATTCTCTCAATGAGGTGGGCAATGTGTGGCATGGGGAAGGCGTCAAAGGCCGTTAAAGCATTTAATTTTCTGAATTCGATGCACAAGCGGAGTGACCCATCTGGTTTGACCACCGGTACAATAAGGCTGTGCCAAGGGCTTCGGGATGGCTGGATAATTCCATTTTTGCATTTTTTCAATCTCCCATTGTATCTCTTGCTGCCATCGTTGGGGTATCGGCCTCCATCTTTCCCTGATTAGAGCACCAGGCGGAGTTCTGATCTTGTGTTTGTGCGGGCGGAGAGCAGTCCGAGGCTTTCAGGGGTGCACGGCGGGCTGTGGCCAGGAGCCCACAACGGTAGGGCGGGTACTTTTGCATGACGGACTAGAATTAGGCACGGACTCGTAGCGGTTAATTAAAGATTGTTTTACTTACACCGTAGGTGGTCGCGGTGGAGGCAGGAAAACTTTCTTGAGTTGCAGTTACAGACAAACACAAGTGGAGTTTGCTAGGCTCCACCGAAGACACACGCATGGAGTTTGCTAGGCTCCGCAAAACAAACACAACAGAGCTCTGGATACCCTTGACGAGCGCACAAAACCGTAGATACGTCTTAAGAATTTAACGAATGAGCCGTAAAGGGGTGGGTGTTTGATCAGGCCGCCGAACTCCTCTGAGACGCACACAAAGTTTCTATTACTCTGCCGCGTGCTCAGAGTCCCCACGAGATGGTTGTGGAGTCCTCTACAACTTGAGCGGAAACTGCTCAAACCTCTTATACGACTAGCAAGCCAATCGCTAGCCACCACGTGGGAATAATTTAGAAACAGCCAATAGTGGGAAACAAATTTACATACGGGTGGCAGGAACTCCTTTGCACTGGGGTTTTCTCTTTGCAGCTGAGAATTGCACCGTGCAAAGAAAGCTCCATGTGGCGGGAAATAATTCTGCAGTGCCGAAGCACGCACACAATCACTGGGTCATGACAGTGTTCAATCCCCTGTGCCTGCCCTGGGGTTTCCTGAAACATTTCCCGCAAGGCCTCTACTACTTCCATCAATTCTTGTCATTGCTTGGTATCCAGATCTTCTCCTAGTCACACTGAATCCTTCATTATGGATTCACCTAACTCTGGGCAGAGAGGTCCCAGTTCTTCCACTGCCTCTTCTTCCTGCGCTAGCCAGCCCTGTGGGGTCTTCCACTCCTTAAGGAGGTTTACACGATAAATTTGATGCTCAAGACAGTGTCCTGGCTTGAACACTTCATAATCCACCAGCCGTACTTGATGGACCACCCTAAGCGGGCCTTGCCACATCGCGAGGTGCTTGCTTGCTGACGTGGGAAGTGAGACCAAAACCATGTCCCCTGGATGGAATGTTCGGGTTCTTGTCTTTCTATTATACTCAGCCTCCTGTTGTTCTTGGGTGGCTCTCAGGTTTTGGCAAGCAATCCGCTGCACCTTGTGGATCCGGTTCTGTAGTTCCTGTTGGTACCTCTCCGCTGATGTTCCTAACCCCACCGGTCGCTCCCATTCCTCCCGGACGATCTGTAATAGCCCTCTGGGGCTGTGGCCCTATACTAGCTGGAACGGGGAGTACTGTGTTGACTCCTTGGGGGTGTCCCTCAGGGCAAACAATAACGGTGTTAATATGGTATCCCATCTTCAGGGGTCTTCCTGCGAACACTGCCTGAGCAACCTCTTGATTGTCCCATTTAGTCTTTTGACCAAACCGTTCATCTGGGGGTGGGAAACCAATGTTTTTTAGTGGGTGATGCTGAGGGTATTACAAAGAGCTTTCATCACCCCAGACATGAAATTTGTCCCCTGGTCAGTGAGTATTTCATGCGGTATGCCTACCCTTGCTATCCATTTAAGTAGTTCCTCCGCCACACAAGTTGCCATGATGGATCTGAGTGGGACCGCCTCCGGGAAATTTATGGCATAGTCCACTAAAACCAATACATATTGGTAACTGCTGTGCGATTTTGGAAGGTGACCCACTATGTCAAGCGCAACTTGAGAGAATGGCATCTCTATTACCGGCATTGGGTGCAACGGTGCCCTCTGTGGTCTCCACTCCTGGGCCCTCTGGCATTCTGGGCAGGCTGCTCCCCATCTTTCCACATCTTCCTGCAGACATGGCCAAAAGAATTCTCAAACTAGCCCCGCCTGGGCCTTGGTATGTCCTAAATGACCCCCTAATGGGGAGTCATGGGCCAATCTCCAAATGGAGTGATGGAGCAAGGACAGGACCACTGTTACCTTTCCGTTGTGCCCTCCTCACCCCACTGGAACCAATATAGCAGCCCCCTATTACCTCAAAGCCAGAGTGAGTCCAGGATGTTCCTTCCCCAGGGTCCTCTGTCCATAGCCATTGGATTTCCGGATCTTCTTGTTGGGCCTGGCGAAACTGCGTGACACTGACCACGTGTTCTAGGTCGATACTGCCTTGAGTCACTTCCTTCTGGTGAGGTGGGCTTTTGCCAGCCCAGCCCTCTCCCCTTCTAAGTCGCTTTCTTTCCTCCTCAGTTGCTCGTACCCATTCCAGTACCGTGTAGAATGGTTCCCATTCCCATCTGAGGATCATGTCACAGGCCAGGGCTGGAGCCAATCCTACCCACAGTTCCCCGCGGAACTCCATCACCTTCAAGGGAAGGTAGCAGCTCCGGAAGTGCATCTTGCCACCCAATATACAAGTCATCGTCAAGGGCCCAGCTTCCTTTACCCCGGTCTGCAGGGCTATGTTCACTCGGAGTAGGGACTGGGAGCACCCTGTGTCCAGGGTTGCCCTTAATGCCTTATCCCCAATCCAAGTGGTCATGACGGGGCGGTCCCATCCTCCCTCATGTGTGACATCCCCAAAGCTACAGTCCATAGGCTCCCCTCTCTCTGCCTCTTTTCCCTTCTTGCAGGGTTGAGTGGATGTAGCTGGTCCACAGCCCAGTTCACACAGGCCCAGACCACATTCCCTGGCAATATGTCCGGTTCATCTGCAACAGTAGCAAATGAGACCCTTTGATGCCCCCTTCTGCAAACCAATTTGCCTCTCTTCTTCTCTGGCCGTGCTTCCCACTGGGGCCTGGGAACCTCACCCATGCCCACGCTCATTTTCTGAGCTGGCAAAAGCCTCGGCCAGGTGGAGGGCCTCCTCACTGGTCTGGGTCTAGTATCTCCGCACCCACACCTGGGTGTCTTCCTTCAGGTCCCAGAGGAATTGTTCTAGTAAGACCTGGTCAATGACCCCCTCCCAGTCGAACTGGCCTGCCCATAGCCATTTGTTAAGTGCATCCTGCAGGTATTGCGGCAAACCCTGGAGCCCCTTGGCTTCTTTTGGCTTACGTGCTCAAAACACCTGTCTGTAGCTTTCTGGGGAGATCTCAAGTGTGTAGAGGATTGCCGCCCTCACAATATCATAATCTCGGGTGTCCTCCCTTCACAGGGCCTGATAAGCGGCTTGGGCCTGGTCAATCACCAGGGTGCCTAACTGATGGGCCCACTGACGGCGATCCAACCCTCAACTCTCCTACCATGGCTTGATGTTACCGGATGAAAGGGAGGGGTTCAGTGGAGATATTCTTCCTGGGAGGCCCCGGGGACGGTAGTACTCACTGTCTTGGTGCTATGTTCCGCAGAGCTCCATCTCCCCTACACCCCGTCCACTTGCCAACTGAATGAGTGCCACCTGCATGGTGCAGCTGTGTCCCGTTGACCCCTTTCTCCAGGAGGACCAGCATCGGTGTGGGTCCTGGTGGGCTAACCCGGCTGACATGACGGCTAGTGATTCTGCCTCGGATGCTGATGAGCTAGGCTTCTGTAGGCTGGCATCCTCCTTGCCGCCTTTGGGCAGGATGCCTCAAATTGCTCCTCACTAAATAGGTTACTGGACAGGAGATTGTGGGGGTCAAACTGCCTCCTCCCTCCCAGCCTTTTTATAGGGGCTCAGCTTCCCCTGGCTCAGGATGCTGGCACTGAGCCGGCTGCAACGCTCCTGCCCACCACAGGAGCCTCACCACACCTGGCGTGTTCCCTCTCT
>NW_005841945.1:1075056-1085038 GCF_000455745.1 Alligator sinensis | reverse complement strand
ATTCTCCCCTGGGGGCCTGCTCTGGCCCCCGTGATTGGCTTCACTTTTAACAGCTGATTAACCAGCCGGTGTAACGACGGCTCACGCAGCTGCAGCTCCTGCTTTGGCTCCGGCTGTGTCCGCAAAGGTACATTTCCCCAGCGGGGGGCTGCTTGTGGGGCTTGGGGCCCACAGGGACTGCCCCCTCCCCTTCGGGAGCCTGTGGGGGCATCTCGCCACCACATGTATGCTGTGGGAAGAGTAAGGCCTGCTTGGTAGATTCTCCTAACAGTTCAGGTTGCTGAATCAGGCTCCAGTGGAGCAGCATGGGCCTGGCTCCCCCAATATCAGCTCCTTTAGTGAGAGATGGTGTGCTGTCATCTAGCAGTACTAACAAGAGGAATGAAGTAGTGGGGCATAACATTTGGGATGAGTGACTGTAACAGAAATATAAGCCAATTTCCTGATGAGCTAGGCCAAGATGGCAACTCTGAAAAGCCACAGAAACTGGCTCACAGGAGCTGGCTCCAATGCCATCCTCCAGTAGCAGAAATATAGGTCATAAAAGGACTATAACAACAGCCTGAGGGACTAACTAGGAAGCTGAACCCCTTTCACATCCTGCTACGCTTCCTCATTGTTTGCTCGTGCTGTGAATAAATCTGTATATTTCTATAATGCCTTCCTGGTCCAGGCTCATGTTATATTTGAATTTGGACACCTCATCTCGCAAGAAGATGTGGACCAGTTTGTCATGCTGGGCAATTGAGGGGGCAAGATGGAAAATGGATATCTGGTCCTACATGTGTAACCCTAGGAGAAGCATGGGGGAAAAGGTTTCACCCTCTGATGACATGGTGTTTTTTTGCTGCTAACAAGTGTTTCATACTTGGCCCCTGGGAGGGCCACATACCTCTGCACTTTTACCATTTGTTTTTAATATCTGTATAATATTTGTTTAATTTACCCCCTTCCCTCCCCATCTCCCTTCCTCCTCTCTTTCACACACCCATCCAAAATCAATTTCACTGGTTTCCATGTGATTTAAGCAAATGCTTCAAGTTAACCACTTGTTTCAGGGCTCAACTATCTAGGGAGGAAATTATTTTGTGTAAAGGCTGCATGATTTATTTTATTTTTCACGGCCCACATATATTCTATTAAGATACAAAAGAAATATACCAAGGTGACAGTGTGGAAATAATATTCTTCCACTTAACACTGAAAAAAATATATGAAAAAAATGTAGTAAGAATGTATATTCCACATAGGATTTGATCTCACTGTTTTTGAAACACAGAGGCAGACAATAAATTAAACTATAACAAACATATCTATATATTTTGCTGCTAGCACCATCACAACATATTTTACAAAGCTGATTCAACATACATTTTCTTACTTTATGGTTAAACTGAGGTACAGACCAATTTGGGAGGAGCTGCCTAAAGTAAGAATTACTAGATTGAAAATATATTTTTTCTAAAATATCAGTTTCAATCCAGTTCCATCCAGAGGGATGGAACCTTTGATGTTCCTGGCATTGTTTCCCATAGATTCAGACCCTGGAGGGCCTTTTAAGGCTCAATCTATATTTTCCAGAACCTCCAGCATCTCTTCTGTGGATCTGGGAGCAACTCACGCATTATGACAGGGCAGCCATAAGGCATGGGCCCAGGGGATGCCCTGGCTCTGGATGCCCATTTTGAAAGGCCCCAAGATTCATCCGCCAGCACTGAAACAAGGCATACAGATACTGTGCCTCCCCACAGGATGCAAATATTCAGGGGTGCATAAAGAATATGAATTGCAAATGTGCTAAAATTCAAAGACAATTACATGAATTTTTACATGTGCCCACATGCATGCTCAAACACAACCATGTAATAATTTTTACCTAACTAATTGCTCAGAGGCCCCCAACCAGTACTGTACCAAAAACCTCCAGTATCTGTAAAATAATGCCCAGGTTTGGTCTGGGATCCCAGGGCTTTCAGGATGTTGGGTGCACAAGGTCCATATCCCTGGGGTAGCCTACATGACTGGGGTACCCTAGAGTTGCAGACACTGGGAGCCCAGGTTCCCTAACCCCAAGAGGTCTGTATGGCAAGGTTATATGGCCAGCATGTGTGTGGAGCTGTGAGAAAGCTGGGCAGGTTTCCCCCAGAATCCTGTCTGAGACTCAACAAAAGTTTTTTGTGCACAACATTTTGGGTTCCACCACTTGCTGTTTCACAATAAAACAGACTTTCATAAGAACATTTCCTACTAGTTTTAGTTAGATGATATGTCTTAGTGTCAAAGGTGAATAAAATGTCAATAATAGGTTTCCCATCTCTAAGACTTCATTCTAATGAAGCCCCTAGATAATAATGACTCCACTTTCTATACTAAATATGTAAACCCATTTAAAAATACAGTCAAATTCTTCATTTGGATGCTTGAGGAGGTATTTAAATTAATTTAAATTCTGCAAGTATAAATACTACACTGAGAATACATTTGTGATACTTTGTTTTCTTGCTATGGTGCTTATATTTGAAAATTGGACTTTGCTACGTGTTACTTTTCTGAATCTTTTGGAATCTTCTGAATGGGTCTCTCTCTCTCATCCTTTGAGGTTGCAATGGCTAAAATATAATTCGTCAAAAAGCTTCTGGGCACTCAGCTCTTTATGTTGGTGGCCATAAAGGCTGATTTTGCTTAAGCACTAGATTTTCCAAAGTTCACTTTCTCTGGCTCCTCGCAATTTAATTAGGATGCCACTGTCTACAGACAGGCCTATTATTTTATTGAGTCAGGCCCTCTACAAAGAGGATTCTGGGCTCAAACAGTGTTCTTGAGAGATCTGCAAGTTCTCCTTGGGATCTTATGTTTTCATGTCTGTTACTACCACATCAAGATGTTCATCTGAAGAGTTTTAAATAATCTGATGAAGGACTACTGAATATGGTATGACTATGGGGTAGACTTCCATACATCATAGCTATAGGTAGTGAAGTGCTTTCTAATACTGCCTTCATTGATCTATGGAATTGTTGTGGTGGGGGCTTGCTTATTTAGGAAGAAGACATTTAAGGAAAATTATGAAGTGATGTCAAATAACTTGTATGAATTATATTAGCAGCTCTACAATACAGAGCAACATGAATTTGATTTTTCTCTCAGCACTCTACCCTGCAGTCTCATAATCTAAGCACCAGTGTGCTGAATATATATTCACCTCTAGCTTGTTATCACAATTCCCTTTTTTTTATCTGTTCTGCATTTCATTTTTTAAATGAGCTTCCACTAGATATCACTATTTGCATTTGTTCATGCATTGCAATGCATTCATGTATAATTAAAATGCATTAATGCATACAAGTTTACAATGAAAACACTATAGCAAAGAAACTAAGGCATAAATACACAATCTCCTGCCTAAAGCAGAAATATTGTATATTGTGCACTTGTGCATTCACCTAGACGGACTCCCAGTTTTCCCTGATTTGGATAGGTTGCAATCCAGTCTACTCTGCTGGGCCTCTGCAATAGACTTCAGGGTGAAGTTTACAGTTTCAGTAAGCTTCATGCAGCTACCAACAATATTCACAGAACAACACTATAGCAAGTTCAGGGTTATTGCTTAGTTCCAAAAGTTTTTTAACATGATACAATCCTTAACGGGTTACCTCACAGTTCCTTGTAAACTTCAAGAGAGGGGCAACCCCATGAGGATGTTTTCAAGGCTCTTCCCACAGCTGACCTACAGGTGCTCTCTTTCTCCCTCCACATGCACTTGTCTGTGATGAACATCCCTGTGATGAACACTTGTCAGAGAGAACATCCCAACTTGGGCTTCCACTTCTACCCTGCAGCTTCCCTGCCTCTCTCCTGCTCAGCTCTGACTCTCCCACCCCTTCCCCCCTTGTCTCTCTGTGGGAGCCTTTGAACTCCTGTGGAGCTAGGTAATTATCACTGTCACCTGGCTCAATTCTCCAGCAAAGGCTGGCAGCTGTGGCCCCTGCCCAGCAGCCTCTACATCCACATTGAAGTTTATTGTAGAAATATACAGATTTATTCACGGCACAAGCAAACAATGAGGAAGTGTAGCAGGATGTGAAATGGGTTCAGCCTCCTGTTCAGTCCCTCAGGCTGTGGTTATAGTCCTTTTATGAACTATATTTCTGCTACTGGAGGATGGCATTGGAGCCAGCTCCTGTGAGCCAATTTCTGTGGCTTTTCAGAGTTGCCATCTTGGCCTGGCTCATCAGGAAATTGGCCAGACAGATCACAGTTTCCTTGGCTGCTTGGTATGGAATAGAAAAGATGTACACAGTCTCAGAGAAGTCCAAGTCCAGCATGCTAAAGAGGGTGCAGAGGAAAACCAAGAACAGATGCAGCCAGGGGCAATCTAGGAAGGTGTGGAAGACAATCTCTTCCAACTCCTCATTATGGAAAGGGCAGGCCACTGATGCAACTGGGTCTGAGTGGCAGATAAAACTGCCTGTGGCCAGGGCCCCATGCAGCAGCCATAAAGGGAGCTTGCCAGTTCTCTTGGCAATGGGTAATTGATACCGGGTGCACGAGACTGGGTGGGCTTGCTCTGATGTTGCTTATTAAGCCTCCAAGCCATGTCAGGGCAGGCAGCGAGGGGATGAGCATGAAGCACTTTGAACTATCCATGTGTACAGTGCCTCTCCAGACAATCTCAAGGCAGATCCTGCTACTGTTGTTAGGCAATGGGAGGGAAACCAGAATGCCAGGCCCACCACTCTCACTGCTGTCCATACACAGAGAAATGGGCAGCAATAGAAGTGGTCTATCTAGTGAACTGCTATCAAGGAGGGCTTGCTGTGTGCAGACGTGGCCTTCTATGATAGGAAGCACACCAATGGGAAGGGCAGCCTTCACTTCAGCCAAGAGGCATGAAAGAAAACAGACAAAATGCAGGTCCAGACAGTCAGCCAAGGCCTTGGCTGAGAGCCAGGCAGCCCAAGATAAATTTAAAGTTTGATTGCTGGGTAGAGGTGTTTCTCAGCAAAGATCAAACTCTAAAAGGCTTGCAGAGGGAAAGCAGCCACCCTGCTCACCAAGTCAATTAGGCCCTGACCTCTCTCACTGGCATCAGGTACAATCTGCGGGGGCCAATGGTGCCCATTCCAGAAGAAGTCCCCAGGGAGCTTCTGGAGCCTTTTGAGAAGGATCATTGGTCCTTGTCCAGGATGGCACACCTGTGCCATAGAGTAGCAGCTGCCAGGACCAGGACCTGGCCATAGTAAAAGAGGCTGGGCAAGTACTAGTGCCTCCACTGTAGTCATGCCTCATCCTCCTCACCAAGACTTCCCCAGTTCTTGGCTAGATTGGCGGGCATAGGGAAATGCCCAGGGCTTTGAAGCCATTGGAGCACCAAGACAAGTCCCCAGGCAGGTCTGGGGGCTAAACATCAGCCCAGGTACCACGCAGAAATGTGTCCATTTTAGCCCAGTCTGTGGGCTGAGGAGGCATGCTTGCAGACCAACTGACAATCATGGCCTAAAGAGAGAGAGAAAGTTCACAATGCATGTTTGGTCTGTTACCATTTTTTAGTGAAATACTTGAAAACAGGAATTTTCTAACATGAGGACTGTTTGCCAGACAGCACTAGAGACTGGGGCCAGAGGCCTGCCCAGTGACACTAGACCCCTTTGGATCTCTGGCTCACTGACTGTATACTTGCTTTGTTCCATAAGTGGCATGGAATGAAACAATTCTGTCACAGTATTTTGACATAATTTCATGATGTCATAATATCAGCATTCTCACACTGGACCACACTGTTAATCAGGCAGTGATAAACAAAGAAGGCAGCCAATATCCTGTGGCCAGACTGAAAAAACTGTGAACTCTGGGAGCCCTTTCCCAATATACAGGGTTAAAAGCATGAGAGGCAATACTGTGGTCAGCCCAGAAGAGACTTTGCCCCAACACTTCAGGACTTTGCCCCAACACACTTGGTAAGTGAAGGAGACCAGTTTCTACTTCCCTAAATTTGTCAAGGTTCTCATATCCAGAGGTGAGTGTGAGGGGGAACTAAGGGAGAGGCGGGAAGGACTAGCTCCTTTGCTTGACCTTTAGTAATTGCAGAATGAGCTCTTCTTCCCTTTTTCCCTTTATGGGAAAGGGGTGCTTTTCCTTCTCATAAGCTACTGAACAGATCATATCACTTTAAATACTACTCACCCATAAGGTTTTCTCACAACCAAAGGACTTCACACAAGAACAATATCTGTCAGCTGATATTCTTAGTCCAGTTCCTAACAAAGAGTTGCAAATGACAAGGTTTCACTGAGGTGAAACAGCTTTGGCAGAAAGGTTTTGGCTAGCTTTTTTTCTGCCTGTTTTTCTCTACAGAATAGAATTGGTAGTTGTTGGCAGTGAGTGGGATGGAAGTGTACACTGCCACCACCAGATCTGTATGCCTACTTTAGCTGAACAGGGACTTTTTACTCCCCAGTCTCACTCAGGCACTATTTGCCAGCCATGAAATTAAATAACAATAGGTGTGACTTCTCTTTCATGTGTGTGCAGAAGCCCTTGTGCCACATTTCTTTTCTAACCTATAGTGTCGATCCAAGACCTTGATAAGACACGAGAATTTTACATGGAAGGCAATGTAAACAGAATTAGTGCTGTTGCCAGAAAGCTCAATATGTATAAGGAACAGCATTGTTACCTATTCAGCAAAGTAGTTTAAAATACCATTTTGTCAACATGTGCCAAAAATATGGTAAAAATTCTTCTTTTAAATCAGCAGATAGTCTCTCTCCTAGGGCTAAAGAATAATGATAATGCTCTTTTTTCCCCCATTTTCCCCCTATTTTATTCTCTTTAGTTAAATTGCCAGAATGCAGTTTATGTCCTTTTGTATTAGAATTAGACAGCAGAGTTGTCTGCTTGAAAATATGGCTTCAATAAATCAGTTTCTTTTTAATAGCCAAGATATAGGAGGAAAAAAATAAAAGTGCCAGGAGAGTGTTTTAAGAAGCACTTTAACCAGGCTGTAATCACATTTTATTCTTCTATCAGTTTGCATAAAAAAACACTCTAGATGAACTGCAAGGCTTTCTTAACCAAAAGCAATGGTGGAAGAGAGCTGTTTACCATTTCTGATTCTCCAGCTTTCTAACTACAAGAAAGTTGATTGGTGTGTGCAGCTGTTCTTTTCAGAATCGCCATTTAATCAAATAAAACAGATCGCGTTCTCTATTGAATATAACACAGAATGGGAAGTAAATAACATGGACTATATCAAGATTGGTGGAAAAATACAATGCACCTATAATTTAAAAAAAGCAGTAGGTGAGCAACTGCATTATACTGAAACTATTCTGAGATTCTGGTCATCACATAAATCAAAAAGCAGAGTTTGGGTTGTTTATCACTACAAACCCAAGATGGATTTCCTAGTAATATGTTTGTAACAAGTATTCTTCATGTGTGAGAAAAGAAAACTGGACTTTTCCCTTTGTGATTGTTGTTCTTAACAATTGTACAAATTCAATGGCCACTGTAGGGTGTCATACTGCCACAGCTGTAGTCAGCAGGGGCACTTAAGCTGGATCTCCCTCTTCATGGAAGAAAGGAGCCAGCTGGCAGAACTTTTTCAGTCATGGCTCCAAGGCACTGGAATTTGCTCCCCACTTCGTTTGAAAACACCCTGCTTTGGGTCATGGGCCAGGTGCACTGCAGAACCAAATGGTCTGATAGGAAGATGTGGAAAATTGGAAAGGGGACGTTTCTTTGACTAGAGCTAGCCAGAGGATTATGGCTTCATTTTAGGGCAGTGCTAGAGCTAAAACAGAATATATCAAATATTTTCATGAAATGGAATAATGTCCTTGAAATAGGAAGGTCAGTTATTGAAATAGGAAGGTCAGGTTTTCTCTGTCTGGTCAAAAGTTAGTAGAGGGCTTTGGGCCTTGGAAATCTTCCTATTGAAAACTTCATGGATACCTCTCTATGAAACATTTAAATTTTGACAAAGCAGCATATTTTAGCAAATGCACAATTCTCCAAAAATTATCCAGCCAGGTAGATCTATAATGAAGGTGAGGAAAAGGTGGGCTTTTTTAAGAGAAGCAGGTGGCCACAGTTCCTCTTTGAATAAATATTTGAAGAGACCTATTGAGACTCTACTGTAATATTAATTATGTGTTTTGGTACTTAAAACCCTTAAAGATTACTTTAAAATCAAAATAAAAATGTAAGGACAAAATATGGGTACTACAAAATGATGGGTTTAAAATTGCAAATGACTAGACAAATACAACAGAGACAAACAGTTGCCATGCTGGATAGAGCCACAGTCCTAACTGGGCTTCTAGGAGTCACTGCAATTTGAGTAATAACAGATCATTTTTCAAGAAATCATCTCCCTCTTTCCAACTATAGAACTGGTGGAAATGTTTTAACAAATAGTCAATTTGCCAACAAATGAAATCTGCCAACAAATGAAACTGTTGGACAATTTGGCTCAGATTAAGTAATAGCTCAGCCAAGAATATGGGGAGTGGGATTCAAATATTTATTTCTGATATATCTGAAAGCAGATATTTAGGCATTTTTCAAAACAAAGTATTTCATTTTGACATTTTCTTAAATTTTCATTTCTTAATCTCTCATTTCAAAATGGCATGTTTCATTTTAACATTGACCTAAATTTTAAAGAAGGATTAAAAATGGGGTCAAACAAGCCCCAAATAAAAGTAAATATTATTTTCTGTTTGAATGAAAGTTTTTGGAATAACCTCAAATTATTGGTGGTGATGGGGGTGTTTGGGAGAAAGTGGGGTAGAAGGTGCCAACGAATCTCTCCTCAAGTAGAAAGTCCTAACTAGAACATAATAAACATATTTTAATTCCATATTTCTGAGAGAGATTGTTAAGAAAATCATGTTTTAACTGCAGACTGGCAGTATAGTTTAGGCAGCTTAACAGATGAACCTACCTGCTGGCATCGGACACAAACCCGCCTGGAGTTGTGCTTCTGCATTTGTACACAGAGGGCATGTCTACATGTGCGTTAATGAACCTTTTCTAAAACACAGTAAAATTAGTACCTCCACTGTGAGGTACTAAATTAATGTTCATTAGGCTGCGCTAATGTGCAGTAGCACATTTGCACACTTCTCTAGTGATACTTAATGTGCAGTAGATTATTTTAATTAGCATTACCATAATGTCACAGTTTTTTACATGACATTTTAATGTGCAGTAAAATAATCTACTGTGCATTAAAGCACACATGCAGACAAACCCAGAATTACCCTTTCTGTATAAACTGTGCATTTACAATATGTAAGTTGCTAGGCATTGAAATGGTCATTTGGACAGAATAAACCCCCCTTTCCCTTTGCAGTTTTTCATATGTGAATAGAGGTAGCAGATATGGACTCTTGTTCTGAAAGTCTGATTACATCATATAGTGAAGTGCATAGTTGCATTGACTGAGCATGATATCAATCCTAATTAAACTTTTTTCTTCATATAGGCTATCCATCTGGAACAAGACCTATCTTGTTCTATCTTATATATGACATAAATGGGGAGCAAATTTACTGCAGCTGAAAATGTTGAAAACACAGGCTGCATACAAAAATTCAATTCTAGTGATGAAAAATTTCCACAGTTTTAAATTATTCCAGGAGAGAAAGTAACACAGAGGTGTACCCTGCAACTGCCCACTCTCCTCTTTTCATTGTGCCTTCCTGAGGCTGGGGTGATCTTAATCTGGGGAAAGCATGGACTGCTCCAGTCCACTCATTCCTTGGAGGACTGGAACAGCAGGGCAAAGCCCCTTGTTTGCTTATCACACTGGGGACACCAGAGTGAGAAGCAGGTGGGGAGCAGCTCCTCCCCTCTCCTCTCAGTCTGCAGGATGGATGGGAGAAGCTGCCCCTATGCCTTTTCCAGACCAGAGTGACCCCAGTCTCTGGAAGACACAGGAGCTTTTCCCCCAGCCCCTTGGGAAAGCGAGTTA
>NW_005841945.1:1049723-1075025 GCF_000455745.1 Alligator sinensis | reverse complement strand
AGAGTGCAGCTGTTCAGTCACCCAAGATAAATTCTCCTGGGAGAAATTTCCACCTTGTTGTAGTTGGATATTTTTCTTGTGGAACAGGCATTTCTGACCTGGGACAAAAAGTTTGAACATATGCATGCTTTTTGTTTCTACTAAACAACATATGCATGCTTTTTGTTTCTACTAAACGTGGCCATAATCGTCTTTTCTTCTGTCATCTTGATTTCATGATTCTTTGTATTACATTTATTCTATTTGTTATAAATTTTTTCAAGCCAATTCTGCAAGGTCAATGGGAGTTGGTAGCACAGTATTTCTCACAGAATCTGAATTTTAATGTTGGCCAATCAAAGTTAAGTACTAGTATATTCAGTAGAGAGAATTTATATTTATACAAAGTACATACATGAGAACAGAACTTGGCCTGAGGAATGGTTATGTGCAAACTTCTACATGAATGAGCTAAAAGATAAAATACAGATCTATGTAGACATGGAATATGGAAAAAAATACAATAAAAGCAAACAACATAGGCAATAGAATGGATATGAAATATACTAAATGAAGATCACAGATCAGATCCTAGATGTGAAATTGTCACATGGTATAATAAGCATCTGGTCGGATATGACTTATATTGGGTTCTGATAGAGAAAGCATACCAAAGCTCATAGAGGACCTATGTCAAACTCCAGATGAGCCTTTTGCTAGGTTATTGTGGACATGTCTATATGAGATGCTTAATGTGCAGTAGCCTAATAACACTGTGCAGTCGTATGCTGGGCAAAACTAGTATTAGGCTACTGCACGGTAAGCATCACAAAAAACCGTGTGCCAGTGCTACTGTGCAGCAGCAGAAGTTACTGCACATTTAGTTAGTACTTCATTAAGCAAGTACTAAATTAAATGTGTAGTAATTACTGCACATTAATGAACATGTAGATGTATTATTCAAATACTGCTTTTTCACCTATACTTTCCAACTATGAATGAAACTTGCAGTGCTGATATACCAAACTCATGTTTCTCCTTTTAAGATTTTCAATCCAATTTTTCAGTCTCTGGAGGTCTGAATAGTTCAAGTAAGCTTCCAAGCTGGTGGACACTAAATACAAATGGAACAGTTTGAAATTCAGCCCTCCATGTTTACAGTGAATGTCAAATATAAGCTAAAGATTTTTCAGGTGGCATTTCAGGAGCAAATAAACTCTAGCTGTGAAGAAAGGAATTCTAGAAGGACAGAGTAATACATCTACACAACACACACAGCAGCTGTAACCGATGTTTCTGCCCTCCCAACAACTTTGAAGAGTTATTCTAAAGCAGCAGAGTAAACTGGCAGAGAAGCAAGTTGACAAGAGATTTTAGAAGAATATCCTATATAGAATTTTGAAAAGCAGGAGGTCAGTTTTGAAGTGGTCAGATATGGGTAGGAAGCCAGAGAAAAATGACAGATACACTGGGCTGATAATGATCTGTTGAGATTTCTGCAGTCGAGATGACTTTTCTAGTTTATCTGAAAATCTCTCAGACTACAAAGAATAGTTGAAATAATCTTTATCATGAAAAAAGGCCTTTTTCACAGCTCATAAGGTAGAAAGCAAGGTGCAGAAAGTATTACTAACAGCAGTGAGGCACTTGGCACCACCATATCAGATGTCCAGCAGCAATTTGGATAAAAAGTTCAGTAGTTAATTTTTCCAAATCTGTTTCATTCCTGACTACTAAGGAAAGAAAACACCATAGAAAACACTTGCCTCAACTTTTATCATTTTCAAATTCAAGTTCTACGTTCCTGGGGCCATGATATAGGTCTGAACTTCTTTGTTTTTACTGTGGGGTTTTTGCCTACCTACATGCTCTTTTATGACATGATAAAGCATAAGCATAAAAGTGTGCTTTTATAAACAATGTTCTTCTGGGACTGTACCATGTAGCCGTACAATTAATGTATGCCAAATGCAGAATTATTCCAAATTCTGTTTGGAAGACATGAGTTCATCCACGGATATGTATGAGAAGTGTTTGCACCCTGTTACATAGGTCTTCTCAGCTTCCAATTTTGTGAAGAATTCATGATGTTTACATCATGCCCAGCCCAGTGTAAAGTGTGCATGTGTGTTTGGGGAGGGAGGCAGTTATACATTCTTTGTAGTGTTTTATGTGGCATCTACTTTGTTAAATTCTAAATCATTTAATGATCAAGCTAATCAAGATTAAGGTTTTGTTTACACATAGCCATCTTTTTTCATTTAGCTGAGAATATGTCCTGTGCACCAAAATAAATCAGAAATGCTCAGCTTAATAACACCATATAGTTCCTTTCACCTAAGGGACTGTAAGCATTTTGCAAACATTCATTAATTAAGACTCACAGTTCCTCTGTGTGAGGAATCATTATAACCCATGAACATGGAAAGCATCTAACCAGTCTATAACAACATTATTTTGCATGTTGTTTCTAGCCTGGGCTGTGAACTGGAACTGCTTTGTAATGGCGCTTGAAAATGTTATCTTATTAAAATTAGGTGCTTCAGCCAGATTTGCAGAAGGGCATAGGTACCCAATTCTGTTTAGTTCCCATTTTAAATTTCTTAAGGGTTAGCCTCAAAATAAATCACCTAATCCCCTTTCTGTCTTTACTATGTAGACACTTAAGTTTTGCCAGTAAAGTCTGTGCGCCAAAATTCTACTTCTGTGCATGCCCTGACTTCCCCCGTCTTGGCAGGATTGAGCTGCTCAGCAGTTGTCTCATTCCTGAAGCAAAGTAGAAGCTAAATATGTTTTGTGCTATGTCCACTAAGAAGTCTGATCATGAGCCTTATCTAATGCATATCTAAAGACTCAGGGGCCAGAAACAATACAGCAATATCTACCTTCATTCAGAAACATTCCTGGAAAAGAGGAATTGGTGATACCCCTGTTTTTAGTCATCTGTATGCTTACCTGGGATGAGAGGGACCTATGTTCAGTTCTGCCCTCTACCTCAGAAGGTCAAACTCACATCTTCTATGCTCTAACACTTGATTATGAATTATGCTGGAGTTGGGTCATGGGCAACCCTTCCTGTGTTGACCTATCTTCTGCTGAAGCCGTTTTACTTTACCTGACATAATTTAAGATTTATTGGCATAACAGGACCTGCCCTGGGGGCAGCCACAAAACCCCTTGGTGATCCTGATCCTGCCTCACTCCAGCTCCTCAGAGTATCCTCCTCAGTGCTTCCCCTGCTACACTTTGATGAAATTCATATGTTACCTTGGGAGGCTGTCTCCAGGGTCCTTAAGTGAACCTACTGGGTCTGCACTTGGCCTCACTCAATGTGCTTAGCTGGACACCCTAGTCCTACTTGTGCCCATAGACCCCAATTCCACTAACCAACTACTAGCCCAGTCACTGCCTTCAGCCCACTGGGTCTCAGACCTTACAGGACTCAAATCACCAAGTGCCTCCCAAGCACCCCCTGTGACCTCCAACCAAACCTCCAATCCCTTGCTTTGGCCCACTCCTAATCTGAAACTTAAACCTCACCTTTGGTTTCCATATCACTCCTTGGCCTATGTTCCCATTCAGCTGCTGCCCTCCCAGGTTTCAGGGTGCTTTCCCAGGCCTTCAACTTCTCTCTAACATCTTGGGCTGACAGAAGTTCTTCTTTTTCCTGAGATCAGGACCAGATTGATGGCTTGGGTCAGGAGTTGGGTTTATATTCCCTTGAGATCACCCCTTCTAGTCATAAGGTTTCCAACCATACATAGGGTGTTCCCAGCCTAATAACTAGCCTGCTGCCACTGCACTGCAGTCACTACCTAACTCCCTATCTGGAGCTCTATCCTTTATTACCTATTGCAATGTAGCTTGGTCCCAAGTAGTTATCTGTCTTCTTGTAACTTTATGTTCCTTCAGCCACCTACTTTTTGGCAGCTAGCTCTACCTTAGCTGCCCACTGACTACAACCCTATTATGCTGCTCTTTGGCTCTCTTAAAATAAAGAGGTCTCTAGACCAAAGAGAATGAGTATGGATAAGCTACAGAGTCATCTTTATTAGCACTGTCAATATATCCTATATGCATTGTGTTCAGTGACTGTCTCACATACCATTAGGACTGGGGTTGGAACATATTGTGACATTCCCAGCATGTGGGTGGGTGGGTGCATCTACACAAGACACTTAATGTGCAAAAGACTAATTTTATTGCACGTTAGCGATGCAGGCAAAACCTGTGCTAATGTGCTAATGCACAGTAGACTTAGTCTAATGCACATTAACATCACAAAAAAGCATTCATCTGTGCTAATGTGCAGTAGCACTGATTATAGCACATTAAGTTAGTACCTGTCATTACAGATACTAAATTAATGCACCATAATTATGATTCATTAATGAATGTGTAGATGTGCCCTCTGTGTGTGTGTGTGTGTGTGTGTGTGTTTTGCTTGCATCCTAGAACATGGGTGATTGAGTTCTTGCCTGACTCCAAAAGGAAATATGTACACACACTGTATATAGTCCAGGCTTATTCCTAGAGTTTGGCCTCATTAGTAACTCAACTGCAACACAAAATAAACCTCAGACTGATTTTTTTTTCTTTAAGCATGACTTTTCCTAGGACTTTCCTGTAGGGCATAGTTCCTTTTTGCTCCATAAAGGTGTCTCCTTTTATTTTAGTTGGAGATAAGATCAAATGTCAGCAATAATTCATCTTGCTCTGTACACAGGGCCAGCTGCTTAGCATTGCCATTTCTAAGTCCCTTTGACACCTGGGCCAACTGATGTGCTCAAGGTCACACAAGTCCTTTGCAAAGGATCACATGCAACTAGTTAAAAACAATTTCCTAATTACTGAAGTTTTAAGTTACTTTTCTCCAGATGGCAAAAGAGTTTCAGGAGTGCTGGAAAGAAGTAGCTGTTGACAACTGTATTGAATTCTTTGCTGATTACTGAACAGTGACATGGTGTTTGTAATGGCTAATCATGTGCTTATAGTTTGAAGGAGTTTGTACATTCTGCAAGAGAGTGAGAGACTGCTTTTAAATGTGCTGATGAACATATGCTTTCCACCTCATAGTGCAATTCATCTATCTTATTTTATATATATTTAAAATTTTCCTCCTATTTAGTATCTTTTCACAATGTTTCTTTACTACAGTGTATCCTTGCCCTTTGAGTTATGATGCATTTTTTCAGCTATTTAATTCTTCAAACCATGTTTGGGTCAAATGCTGCAAAGCTTTGTAACTTAACTAAACCTATTAACTAAATATATTGGGGAATGCAAAAAGTCTCTCTTCCATCTGTGACTTCTACAATGCTGCAAAATAAGTTTACATTGGCTTCCATGAATGCAGTTTGAAGAATAGCCTTAATGAAGAATTATTAAGCTGAAAAAAAATCCCAGAAATGTTGGTCAGATAAGACTTTGGACTATGGGAATTAGGTACTGAGGTGGAAGTAAAATAAATCATTCACAAAATAATGCATTACATAAAAAAAATCTTAGTTTCAAATATAAAATTAGTGCAGTCAGATAATTAAAAAAAACAAATAGCAAAACACTCAAAGGTGAAACATATGGGACATGGAAAGACTTCCCAGTTTAGTCACTGAGGTACAGAATATATTATAGTTTGCCCTGCATTTGCAGGACACATGGTACAAGTGTCATATGGCCCTGAGTGTCCAATAACATTTGGAGGTCAGAGTTTGAGAACTGCAGAAGCTGAAAGAGGAAAAGTCATTATTGTTAAAGACAGCATACCAAGACTAGCTGTCTTGATTGTCCATTCAAAGAAAGTTACTACAATGGAGATAAGCAATCACTGTGAAATGAAGAGAGAAATTCTCTTTAAAGGACCATATCTGCATGAGACAAATTAAAAGAAAAAAGATTTGCTTTTCAAACTTATATGCAAGCATTAGGAACAAAGGAGAGCAACAAAAATATCAAGTATAGAAAATCCTTGATCACAATCCTCTTTAAGTACATTAAAAGGAGAAAATTTGGTAGAGTCCAAGTCCTTTATAAAATCTTCCTGAGATACTGGGGATTTGATGTCCACTCTCTGGCTTCCCTTGAATAACACTGAATTCCTGTAGAAGGCAGTGTGCAGAGCAGTAAAATTTTAAAAAGCCAGTTATAAAACATCTACAAATGTATTTCTGTATAATATGTTTTTTACATTTGAATAAATGACTCTGAACAGTGTTTCAGTTGCCTATAATTTAGGGTGGATCTTTCTCTTCTAAGGAAATTATGATGACTTTATTCACAACAAGATGTGTGAGAGAATTATACACTTAATTGCTTTGGATCAAAAGAAAAATATGGCCTTATTTATGGTGTCACAAATTTTAAAATGTAGATTGGTCCTGCAAAAGAATGGTTATTTTTAAAATAAGAACAGAGGGGACAATTAATATGATAAGAAACAAGCGTAACTAACAATTTTAACATCTGTTTAGATGTTTAATATATTTTTAGCTGAGATCATGTTGGGTTTTGTTCTACTGAAAAACAACATAACTGGTAATAAGACACAGGAATAGATTAAGATTCTCAGCAAGGTAATGTAGCTGTAATAACTGTAACTGCATCAGTTTTGCTGTAAGGTTAGAATTTCAGGTAGATAATTCTGTGATTTTTATTTTCACTTCCTGTTTCACCAAATTATTCCATGTACAAATTATTTCCAAGTAAGTGTAGGGTGCAGTTAACTAGTTAAGCACTTAACCAACCATATTGCATATACGAACATATCTCTTTCTGTAACAAACCTTGAAAAAATAGTTCTCAGTCCTATTAGTCATTATAATGCCTCTTCTTGTGGGGGAGGGGGCGGCAGGGGAAGACAGTCGGTTCATGTCATACCATTATAGAAATTAAAAACCACTGTAACATCACTTTTTTACACTTCTCAATATTTAAATTCCATTTTCTTCATTCTTTTAGTAGGACTCACTCAGTAAGAGTCTTCTTAATGCTACAGGAACAGAGCAAATGCTTTAATTTAGACCATGATATATTTGGGAAAATATACAGCTGGATTAAGTTATTCATGTCAAATAAGTCAAATGCAGAGAAACCAGAAGAGTGACTGACTGGCTGCAGTGGATATTTATCAAAGAGCTATCTCTCTTGTTTATAGTTTGTGTTTTTCTGTGCACTATTGCCAAGTTTCGATTACAACGGCTCTGGCAAAATTTAATGAGACACATGTTGTTGCTATCACCAAACATATTTGAAGGGCAGAGTGTGAAACAGGAGAGATAATTGCTTGTTGTACCAATGATTCCATTTATAAATCTTCTTGTTCTTTAAACCGTGAGTAAATTCAATTCTAGTAAGCCATAAGGGTGAGAATTTTTGCAGCAAAACCTTTTTTCATTGTCAAGTGTTAATTCACTGAAACCAAACCTGTTCTCAAGAAAAGATTTTTTAAATAGAAAATTAGTTTTACATTTTTCAAAGGGGCTTCCATTTATCTGTTCAAAATTACTTTTTCATTTTGAAATTTAAGTTAATTTATGGTAAAAATTTGAAATAACATTGAAAGGCCAAACTTGAAAGGAAAATGTTTCTATTTTTTGTACAAAGCCCAATTTCCACTGGAAAAATCTTTATAATCTTTTTATTTAGTTTTAGCAATAATTTTTCAAGATTTCAACTTCCTTGTTTCAATTTAAAATGAAAAAAATATATTCCATATCTTTAAAATACGAGTATGATGGGAAATTAATTCTTTCCCACATGTAGCTAGCACCTTCTTGCCCATGGAAAAGTTCTGATGTTAAAGCATAGTCCTCTCATAGAATTTTAGTTATGGATTCTGCTTGAGTATTTGCTATCATAAACTATTTTAAGCAGACAGTAGGACAAACTGGAACCTTAGACACTATCTGACTCAGAGGCATGATCTTTCATACATAAAAGCCTGCTTCATCAGTTGCTATTTAAAACTATTTCCAATCACTCATAAAAACATTTTTCTAGGTGAATCTTAGTACATAGGATGTCTATTAAAGCCATTAGGATTTTTTTCCATTGATGTTTTGTTGCTAGTTAGGCAGTGCTGTCTACTATAAACCCTTATTTCTAGAGATATCAACTGTTGCATGTGTAAAGATCAGCATGGATTAGAATTAATTCTCCAGTTCTTTGGACCTTTGCAACATGGGTAGAAAACAATATCATTGTGTCACCTTGTGTAAGTGAAAATAACTGCACAGATGCAAGGCAGAGGTGAATGAGATCTTCTGTATTCAATGGGGAACATTTTAGACATAGGCAACTGGTGCCTCCTGAATCTGGGGGGGCATCCAATCACAGAGTGGGGGGGATCCCCCAGTGGCTGATCGCAGAGTTGGGGGGGGGGTCACCCAGCGACCAATCACTGAGCCCAGAAACACTAGGGGCGAAACCAGAAGTGTCACCGGGGGACCAACCCTCCACCCCCACATTGGTACACCACTGCAGGGGGGGCACACTGAGCACCCACTAACACCATCAGTGGCAGCGAAGGCCCTGTCGGGGGGGGGCGCAGGGCCCGGGTGGGGGGGGGGGGGGGATGTGCCCCCCCTTGTACTCCCCTACACATCACATATAGTTTCAGACACAATAAGGCCTAAGGATGGGAGAGTATACATCATCTATATGGTTTAAAGATTAAGGCCCCTGGTTCATATCCTGGCTTATTTGATTCTGCCCACATTTTTTGTGCAGGGAGTGATTTACAGGTATAAAGGTAGCTTGAATTCCTAACTGGTGTGTGTGTGTCCATTTTGAAAATGTTTGTTTTCAGGTGAATAATTACCATTGGTGGGTACAAGATTAAGCTGGCCAAAACACTAGCCTTAGTTGAAAATTACACCCCAAACAAAATGATTATCAGTTTCATTTCAATTGTGGAACAATTCTTTTCTGTATCCTGGCATCTGTGCCCATCTCTCTTCTCCCTTAGGAACAAGCTACAAGCAGAAAGGAACACCAAATGCTAGTGAGTGCTCCAAGTAAACAGTGTTTCAGCTACTAGTGGTTAGGAAGGTTCCATCTTCTCAGACTTTCTGGGCAATGAGAGGGAAGACTAAGCCCTGCTGTAGCACCCCTTCCTATGGAAAAGAAGGCCCTGCTGTAGCACCCCTTCCTATGATGATTTTTATACTTTGCATGTTTTAATGCAATAAAGAGAAGCTAAGAAAGGGGAGTAATTCTTAAAACAGACTCTAATATTTTACTTTCATGTCAGCTTCTTTAGTCTGAAGTATCTGGGAACAGCTGTGAGGAAAAAATAAACATTCTGGAAGGATGCACACAAAGAATTTAGGGAAAGAAGAAATCAATAAAAGCTGATCTTGAAATCAATCCTGGGAAAGCTGAAGAGGTCAGATGCTTGTCATCATTGCAATGATGATATGATAATCCCCATCCGGAATGGATAGGGCAATCACCTATTGTGGAAACACCATTGACTAACACAGAAAAAAACATACCAGGTGTAATCTTTGCTGATTTGGTACATGACTTGTTGCTTGTCATTGGGCTAACTTTATTCCTTTTGGCACAACAAGGCTACAAACTACATCCCTCTGCACTATGAAAAGCAGTTAAGAGGAAGTTTCACTAGCAGTGGTTCTCAAGAAGGCTTCCCCTGGGAACAGGGACCCTTAAAATACACTTGGGATAGTGTAGGAACTCTCCAGCAAATTGGTGCTGACTCTATACCATCCTGATAACCTGACTCTGCCCTTTCTGGTGTTACTTCAGGCCTCAAAGGAGAGACTGAATACTGAGACCAACATCCACCAATTCACCATAGTCTTATAGCAAAGGAACAAAGTGTGACTAAGTTGGGAAGATAAATTTGCAACACTGGGGAAAAAAGAGAAAATAAATTAGATCTGATGTTGAGGATTCATGTACTTGCTTCTACAGTAGCCAAAAGAACATGCCATTACTAGTTACATTTCCTCTTAGCAAATCCTTCCCTGAGCCAGACAAAGGCATGGGTGTTCATGGGCCCAGAGCTAGGGGTGCCAGATCCTGTAGTCACATGATGAGATCAGAATCTCAACTTACATACAAAGAATACATTTCTAGTCATCAAAGAAATACCTGCAAATCATGCAAAGAAATACCTGCAAATGCATTCAGGTGTAACTAATATATACCTGCATTGGCAATGACCCTGAATAGATAGATTCAAAAGGTATCAACTACCTCATGTGTTTTATTTATTCTATTTCTACAACTAAAATGGTGGTGATATGATGCAGGACAAGAGCATAGGGGCCCTAAATCAGGTGTACCTCAGAATGGGATTGTCAGAATTAGGTCCTGTTTCTACCTTCTGTTCAGCTACATTTATCTTCCTCCTGCCACACTAAACCAAAGGATTTTGTCTTTCCCCAAACTGTGTAAAATCAAGTTTTGTATAATAATGTTTCTCTAAATCTACCATTCTTTCATTCTGTTGGTTTGTGTAGCTACAGCAGACCTTAACAATTATTAACATGCTACAGTAATATAAATAATAATAATAAGATAATGAAATTCATCTCTGGTGTATGTTGGCATGCTTAGTATTGAAGTGGGAAATGTGCTTGCCTGCATCAGGGTGGAATTTAGCCCTGAGCATTCAATAAAGTCAGAGTGAGGGGCTGTCTTTAGTGACATTTTGTTTTAAACTTACTTATTAATAAAAGATCATCACTTGTTATGGTTGATCTAAGCCTGTAGACTTCCACAGATGCTTTCACATGGTTTCTACAGGTGACCTTTGCTAGTGATTCAGTTAAAATAATACCCATTAATAACTGTGCCACCAAAAGTGTCTTGTAAGGAGAAAAAAACAGAGCTGATTAGGAAAAAAAGGGCTCATCAACGTTCAAAGGTGCACATTGCTAGGGTTTTTCTATTCTGACTGTGCCTTTTTACTTTTTATTTTTTCTCCCCTGGAACTGGCATTAGCTTTAATTACCTGTGGTTCAGAAGCACATCAATGTTCAGTATGATTTGGTGCCTTTTAGTGCTTTTCTTTGTCAATCTGAAAAGATTAACAATGATGGTTTCTTACCCAGTTCAGAGAATTTTGATTTTGTTTTGCCATTGCCTCATCATCTCTGGTTATTTTGTTCCTGTGATTTATATGATGTCACTAATTATAACAGCAAAATTCAAATGTATTTAGCAGTTGGAAAATGACCTTAGAACTGAAGGACAATGCCTATTCTCATTAAAATCCTATAAATCTGCAGAAATTCTATTCATTTCAGTGGAATAACTCCAGGTTTACAAAGTATACAAAAGCAAATTTGATCATGCTTTTCAAAATCAATTGGAAACAAATTTGACACACACTACTAGCTGCTAAATCTGATTACATGAATTAAATAAATAAGTTAAATAAATAATCAGCCATCAAAGCCTGATGTGACAGTATAATTAAAAGTAAAATTTATGTTAGAGATGGAACAAGTTAGAAGCTCTGAACCCTTATTCTTATTCTTCCTGTCTTTGTTAACTCTTGTGTCCTGGCCACAGTCAGTTTTGGATGGGTTTTAGGAATGATGCTACTCTTTCTCTATTTCTAATACCAAGTAATAGTTTTCAGTATTTCTGAAATGCTGATAGCTGAAACCGTATGGTTAACAGTCTATGAAATTTGCAGGATCATTCTGTAGGACTAAGATTTTTTTATTTGACTAGGTTTGTGCTTCCATCAATAAACAGAGCTTTAAGAACATGGAGCAGACCTTGATTCCTTGATTCCTTACTGGTTGTAAACCATCCCTGGAACATGCCTTTCAGGATGTGCTGCATTCTGCCATCTCATCAGCAATGGTGGCAATCCCTTGATTCAAGGATGAATCCTTGAACCTACCATGGTTCATTGATGGGTATTAAGAGTTCAATCCTTGAGCCACAAGCATGCTGCAGAAGTTACAGGTCTTTCCATAGGAGAGAGTAGGCTCTAGGGATTCCTCTTTTTTCCCTTCCTCCACTCTCTCTTCTCTGCTTCAAGGGTAAGTTGCTTTAACTCGAAATGGGCTGCCACTTGGATGAGGTTTTTTTTTCATAGACATTCAGGCTGGAAGGGACCATGTAGGATCATCGAGTCCAGCCCCCTGCCCCATGGGCAGGTTGCTGCATCATTGGAGTTGGTTAGCAGCTAGCTCCTTCCAACTCTTGATGTCAGCATCCATTTTCTTGAGGTATGCCTTCAATATGTACTTGTAGCATTTCATCTGGCCACTGTGAGATCTCAAACTGTTACTAAGCTGAGAAGAGAGCACTTGTTTTGGGAGCTGAAGTCAGGCATCCATGCACAATATCCAATCCAGTGAAGCTGGGGCTTGAGGATTACTGATTCAATACTAGTAACATTGGCTTCAGCAAGGGTGCTGGCATTTGCGCAGTATTCTTTCCATTTGATGTGGAGGATTTTCCAGAGGTATCATTGGTGATACCTCTCCAGGCTCTTGAGATGACAGTGGTATGTCACCCATGTTTCACATCCATATAGGGGAGTGAGGATGATTATCGCATTTTACCCCTGGATCTTGGTGTCTTTCCAAAGGTTGTGATCAATAAAGACACACTGAAGCAGTTTCCCAAAGGAGGTACTTGAACACTAGATCCTAAGCTGGAGCTCATTAATGTTTACTCTTGGAGAGAAGTGACTACTGAGGTTGAGGAAGTACTTAACTATCTCCAGGGTCTTTCCTTCAAATGTAATTTGGGGAAGGGTTCACATTCATGGCCCCAGCAGGCTGATAGCACTTTAGCCTTCTTGATATTGAGAGAAAGACCCAAAGTTTGATAGGCTTCTGTGAAGAGATTTAGCATGGCCTGGAGGTTTCTTCAGTATATGCAAGGATGGTACAGTCATCACAGTATTGAAGGTCAAGGATGATTGTTTTGAGTAGTTTGGTCTTTGAAAAAAATGTTCCAGATTGGAGAACCCTTTCATCCATTCAGTATTTAGTGTCAATTCTGGGAGGAAGATGGTCCTTAATGAGAACCAGGATGACTTTAAAAAAATAGGAGATCAGAGTTGTTGTGATGAAACATCGTTGCTTGATTCCAGTTAAGGATGTGGCCACATTGAGGATGTGGGTCACAGTGGGTGACCAACCGGGACTGAAACAAGAGTTTCCTTTGATTTTTGGATAACAGCAGAGATTCTGTTAGGTATAACCTGAACTTCTTTGACCTTCTATAACAGGGTCAGTCTTGTAAGACTGAATAATTTTGGGGGACCAGACATCTTCTTGGCAATTATATCCTTTTTATACAATGGGTAATGCTTTCCTTGTTGTTTTAAATGGTACCAGTGCCCCTCTGTTCTGCAAGATGATGGAAAAATGCTGAGAGTTAAACAGTTTTTGTGCAAACAGCATGTCTGGTTTCTATTGGGGATCTCACCATTTTAGTTTTTGTTTTAGATTTTGATATACATTTTTAAAATTAATAATGCTATAATACATTATTATTTCTACTATAGAAAGGTAAAATACATGCTTAACACAAGCAAAACAAAGCAAACAAAAGGAAACCAACAAAAGAATGGCAATAAAAACAAATGGTCAATCTGGCCTTCTTGATCTTTGGCATGGCCAAACTTTTTGAGGCCCTGGAGGCAATGCTCCAAGTGATGCATCATTTTCTATAGCCACTCTGCAGATATTTCATAGCTGATCAAGCTATGAAATTTTGTTGTTTAGCATAGTTAATATTATTACCACTTATAATAATAATATTGCACAAACACAACCAAGCAAGTAAAACAATGACTACACATAACACAATCAAGTTTGATTCTTCTTTATATCAGGCAAACTTCTTGATGCTGTAGTGGTGGTTTACATTCTCCAAAACACAATGACAAAAAAGGGAGGGGCTCAACCCCCTTTAGGTTAGTTCAGGTCATGGAATCTGTCGCTGGACAGACCACCGAGTTGTGCACTCAGTGATGAACATCCACCTGGTGCCAAGACACCGGAAGACCCAGAAGGCCGCCCAGAGATGGCTGAACATCACAGCTCTGAAGGACCCTGGATAGTGGGGAGGAGTTCCAGGCCCAGTTGTATAGTGCAGTACAGCAAGTCCCTACTGCTGATGATATCTCCATCCAGGCACACTGGGAGCAACTCAAGTCCTCTGTCCAAGATGTCTGTGCCTAAACTATTGAGTTCACATTGTGACGGAACCAGGACTAGTTCTATGCCAGTGATGCTCAGATTCACAATCTCCTTGAATGGAAGCATGCAGCCTACATTGCCTGGAAAAGCTATCCATGAACTTGGCAAAAAATGGCAGCAACACATCTGTGACATGAAGAACAACTGGTGAGTGGAGAAGGCACATGTGAGCCAGGGCTATGCTGACCAGCATAATATGTGTAACTTCTTCCAGGCTACCAAGACAATCTACAGACCCTGCTCCATTGGACAAAACCCCCTCCGATCACAGGACAGCTCCCAGCTCCTCAAGGATGAAGATGCCATCTGTTTGCATTGGAAGGAGCATTTCAAACTCCTCCTTAACCAGGAGCCCACCGTATCAGAGGAGACCCTCCAACCCATCCTGCAAAGCCCTGTGGTGGATTCCCTTGGCGATCCACCAACCATCGGAGAACTGAAGCGGGCCATCCAACAGATGAAAATCAAGAAATCCTGTGGGCCAAATGGTATACTGGCAGAGGTCTACCATGCCGGTGGCTTCCAGCTCACATCATGACTCCACCAGCTTATCCTCTGCCATTGGGATGAAGCGTATATCTCCAGGGATCTCAAGAATGCAACCATCATGACCATCTACAAGAAGGGGGACAAATCTGACTGTGGGAACTACAGGGGGATTTCCCTCCTGTCCATTGCGGGTAAGATCCTGGCCCACGTCCTCCTGAACCGCCTTCCTTCCGTCACCAAGGAGATCCTTCCAGAAACCCAGTGCAGCTTCCATCCATCTAAGCACTGAGGACATGGTTTCCGTTTCCAGGCAGATCCAAGAAAAATGTCAGGAGCAAAATCATGAACTGTTCCTTGCCTTCATTGACCTGACCAAGGTGTTTGATTCCTTAAGTTATGAAGCTCTGTGGACCATCCTCCACTGCCTTGGATGCCTGCTGAAGTTTGTCACCATGCTGAGGCTCCTTCATGATGAAATGACCACCACTGTCCTGAGTGGAAGATCTAAAACTGACACTTTCTGCATCCAGACTGGGGTCAAACAAGGTTGCATGATCTCCCCCACCCTGTTCACCATCTACCTGACCACCATCATCCACCTCATCCGAAATGATCTACCATCTGGCATCAGTATTCAGTATTGACTGGACAGGAAGCTTTTCAATCTTGGGCGCTTCTAGGCAAAAACTAAACTTACTACCAAGGACATCCACAACATTCAGTTTGTGGATGATTGCTGCACGATGGCTCACTCTGCACAGGATCTGCAAGCAACCTTAGATCTCTTCAACGCTTCATATAAGAGACTTGGCCTGTCCTTGAATGTCGTGGAGATGAAGGTTCTCCACCAACCCTCGCCAGGCCAGCTGAACATCCCTCATGCTATCTACATAGACGGGGACACTCAAGTACATGGAGCACTTTCCGTATCTCAGCAGCCACGTCTCTCAATGGGCTGCCATCGATGAAGAACTCCAGCACCAAGTCAGCTGCATCAGTGCTGCCACCTTCAAGCTGTAATAACATGTCTTGGAAAATAGAGACCTTCAGGAGTCAACAAAGGTCCAGGTTTACAAGGCTGTTGTGCTGACCACCCTCTTCTACTGCAGTGAAACCTGGACCATCTACCAACACCACATTAAGACCTTTGAGAGCTTTTACCAGTAGTGCTTGCTTCGAATCCTGGGGATCAAGTGGGAGGAGCACTGGACCAGCGTGAGCATCCTCCATGAAGCTGCATCCACCAACATCAAAGCCTTGGTCTTGAGAAATCAACTTGGATGGACAGGCTACTGCATCCAGATGTCCAAGAACCGCCTCCCTCACCAGATTCTCTTTTCCCAGCTCTTTGTTGGCCAACGCTCAAAGGGCAGCCAAAGGAAAAGGTACAAAGACACACTCAAGGTCACCCTTGAGCATGGAGGCTGGGAAGAGCAAGCTGCTGACCATTCAGTGTGGTGCTACCTGGTCCACCAAGGCATGCACCACTTCAAGGCCCAGTAACTCGATACTGAGGTGGAATGGTGGCAGTGGAGGAAGGAAAGGAGACCAACCCGGGGCTGTGAATCCCACTTCCCCATGCAACAACATGCCCCCATTGCCGAAGAACATGTGTATCCAGAATCGGGCTCCTCAGTCACCTGAGGACCCATCAAGCTGGACAGACATCATCCTTGACTTCGAGAGACTGCCACTGCCGCTGATATTCTGCAAAACACAAAGACAAAAAAGGGAGGGGCTCAACCCTCTTTAAGTTAGTTCAAGTCATGGAATCACTTTTGACACTATGTCTGGCTTTACCCAGAGATTCCCCTTCTTGCTCCTTGCAGAGGCTGCTTTTTAGTAGTATTTTCTTTGTTAAAGAGACAGGTTCTCTGACGTGTAACCTGCCACACATCTTCCCTCCTTGGCCTTCACCAAGGTTGTTTTCTGTCTGGGTATGCTCCCCCTAGCCTTCTTCCATCAAAGGATAACCCACAAGGCAATCGGAGCCAGGGTTTTCAGGCGCCCTGTACTCACCTTTCTCTGGGGTGGCAACATGTGGCATTTTGTAGAGACTATCCCACCACAAGTAGCTCCACCATATTAACCAGACGGAGGAAGGTATAGTTTTTAGGTCTTACCCTGGACCAATTTTCAGGCTTTTCTGCCCTGGTTATCTTCACTTTTTATGGGTACAGTCTCACTTCAGAGCTTTTTGGCCCCTCCTTGGCTAGCTGAAATCTCAGGCTTTCAGCTCTGGCAGTTTTAGTCTTTTTTTCTTTTTAACCTTTTGACCTCTTTAGGGCTCTGCCTCTGGATTGCCAGACCTCTTGGTTTTTCAGGGCTCTGCCTCTCCTGGGCTACATACTTTTCATCAGATCTTCTTCTTTCTCAGCTCCACTCTAAGCTTCTGGACCCCTCTAGTATGCTTTTTCCAGCAGTTTTTGAAGTTCCCATACTTTTTGAATAAAGCATATTCAGGATTCATACACATTTAAAGCTTCTTGTTACCATAAAGATTGTATTTCACATTTACTAAAGAACCTGTGTGCCTCTTCAGATGAAATACATACCACTTAAAAAGATTTTTGTATTTTTATATGCTGGCCAATTTATAACAAATTCTTTAATAATTCAAATTACAATAGGCAAACCTACCTTTAAATTTACCATAGCTACTGAAATGACACTGCAACATTACTGAACCAAACTTGGTTTTGATTTTAACCATTTTTTAAACACAGAGGTTCCAAGTTCAGGGAAGCCTCAACTTGCAGGTTTTTGTTTCCTGTAAAACAACGGGTTAATGCAGTCTTTTTCACACATCCTGCTATGTTGGTATTGTAAATAGCAGTTAGATACAAACAAAATTTTCTTTATAGCCTTAAAAACATGTTATCAATTGGTTTGCTCAAAATACACACATTACTTTTTAATAAAACCTATTTTATTTTACTAAACAAATGGAATTTATAACTTAAAACTTTTATATGAATAGCTGTCCTTTGTTTCAAATATTAGAACTGTGCGAGCCGGCTCCCGATCTCGGGGGCGAGCCGGGCCCGTCTTTGTGCACACAGGCTGTGGCCAGCAGCCCGGGCACGCGGGGCCGGAGAAAACAGCGGCGCGGTATGGTACGCTTGAGCTAGAATCAGTCACGGAGCCGTAATGTTGATTGAAAAGATTATTTACTTACACCCAAGGTGGTCGCGGTGTAGGCTGGTCAGCTTTCCAGGCACAGCTCCGCTTGAGTTCTTGGTGGAGGACTCTGATAGACTCGGTTCCTTGACCCCGAAGTGGTTTAAGCTCCGTGGGTTTAACAATTCTCTCTCACGGAGCAGCTGAATCTCCATGGGTTTCACTCGGTTCCCAGGTCCCCCGGAGCTGTTAAGACTCCGTGGGTTCGACAATTGGGTCCATAGGATAGGGATACGTCTAGGATTGCGGTCGGCGACGGGGAGAGGCTAGAGGTTATGTGCCTCGGAGTTGTTAAGGCTCCGAGGGTTTGGAAATTAGGTCCCCCGGAGTTGTTGAAGCTCCATGGGTTCGACAAATTAAACCTCTGTTGCCCTCTTTTGGAAAAAGCTGGTTCGAAGGGATCAGCAGCGCTTAGAGATCCTCACGCTCCTTTCCCGAACTCCACGTGCTTTCTCTCTCTCCGACCTGGGCGGAAACTACCCAAGCCTTTTGTACGGCTAGCAAGCCAATAGCTAGCCGCCACGTGTGCCTATATTAAGATTGGCCAATAATGTGGCGGAAATCTTAATACAAATGGCGGGAACTTCCTTGTACCGTGCATCACCATAATGCAAAAGAAATGCACGATGCAAAGAAGGCTACAAAACTGGCGGGAAAAACTCCTGCACGCAGGTTCTTAATTGCAACAGAACACTCCACCGTGCAAAAGAGCTGCAATTTAGCGGGAACACAATTTAGCGATGCCGAAGCACACACAAACAAGAAAATCACAACTTTGGGTTGTGACAAGAACAACTTTCTGGTCCATGCTGGACACAAGTGTTCTGGTCTGGGATCCACAGACAAATTCAATTTTAGAGGGGGTATTATAAACATCTTTATCATATCTTTATAATATTTATATTCATTTAAACTTTTGACAACTTAAAATAAACCAAACAAACAAAAAACCACACAAGACAAACAACACAAAACAGATAAAACAGATTTATTATAATTGATTATAATAATAAAGCAATAGTAAATAATGAGATTTATCTATACTTATTATTTTCAATGGCCCACTGCACCATTTTATCAATTAAAATTGGAACCTTTATAATTTTTTTTAAAATATGAGATAATGGGATGCCAATACTCTTGTTACAATGTTAACTACAATGCCATTTTAAAATTTGGGGTGTTTTTTCTTTAGAGGGAAAATTTTTCCCTCAGAATTTTCACTTAAAAAGCTTTGTAAAATCTTTAAGATATTTGGATAAAACAATACTATTGGTCTCATAAATATCAATTTCAAATTATACCAGCATTTTTGTGCCAAGGAAATAACAAAAAAAACCCTATATTATCTGAATTCAATACTAAAAATTATTTTCCACCTCCTGCTGTAGCTGCTGGAATGTCAGGGTATTTTGCTATACCAGGAGCTAAAACAGTTATTGCATTCAAAGCTCTGAAGTTTATTTTCAGTTTCCAGGTTTTCTTGGTTGCCCTCAAAACAGACCAAAATTGGGGAGTCACACACACTAGGCATCTGCACTATCACTTTCTAACTTAACAAACTGTTATAAGTTATAATTTTATTTCAGCCTCTAGTCAATATTTATACTTCCTTTGTGGGGGAGGATTGGATTCCTTATTCAAGACACAAGCCTGTATTTTGCCACATATAACTCTTTTTGCCTGTGCCTTAGGAAATGCCCTCATTTACTTGTCTTGATTAACCCTATCAATTACAGCAAGAGCCTTAATAGCTGACACTGAGTTTTCATAAACATCCTTTTTCTTGCCTTAACAAGCTGTTAACACTCTTTTAGGATCCACACGATTCCTGGAGAGCAAGGGGAGATAGCAAAAATATTTCTCACACCCTGTTACCAATGAGAGTGCACACACTTACACTTCCAGCAGTTTTTCTGCCGTGCAACATGCACACAAAACAAACATACCCCACTGCTTATACTCTATTTTGTACAAACACTTTACTCAGGCTCCTTGGGCTTTACTTTTGTTACAAACATTCACACAGTTTCTAGCACAGGGGTTAATTTTCTCTGCTACTGCTGTAAAGCAGTCATTCCTAAAATTCCATTCTCATTCTCTCCTCTGCTTATCTTTCTGTACTGCATGTTTCTTCAGCAACTTTCACTCCTTATTAACCAGTGAGTTTTCTAACTCTCCAGTGAAGGATTGTCATTACAAATGATTCAGGGTCCATCATAACTCCATCTGGAACCCATCACTGTTACAAAAAATGCTGATCAACGCTCCAATATCAACCAGCATTAGGGTTTTTTTCATATTTCCCTTATCTTTCACTAAAGCTTGAATGGTTGGGCACCCCAAGGACTCAAAACAAACTTATCCTACTAGCCCCTTGGGTGCTTCGGGAGTAGGGCATTCCTTCCATATGGTGGATTGGGAGGTACTGAAGGCTGAACTGACCGACATGGGTCTGGCTCTGCCCCTCCTGCCAGCTCTTGCATCCAAATGAGCTCTATCAGTCTCTGCACTGCTTTGCTCTCTAACTTTCCTCATTCCTCTCCTTTGATGTTGTCTTTTATATAACAGCCATCAGCAAACTTCAACAGACATCTGACATTGAGGATTTTTTAGCTACTTAACCTGTTTCTCTGTATCAACTTTCAGCTCCTCCACAGACTGCTGCACTGTTACAGGCATCAGTTCCAGAGGAACGGACACATCATACTTACTTCTTACAACTTGCCCAGAACTCATCCGATCAAGAATCAGCTCTCTCTGGCACCCTAGTGCAGATTGCCTAGAGGGAAATCAGGGACTGGGTTGTGAGCCTTGACCCCCGACCCCTAGAAATTAAATTTGTCCATCAGCTACAGTTCCCAACTTGACACCGTCTATCCGTCTCTGGCTCCTGGCTGCCTCACCAATTGTTGCCCAGGATTCCTTTTACCAGAGACCCCCAAGGATTGACACCGCTCCTCATCCGATTTGGTATCAAGTGAACTTTATTAGTAACCCCTAGGCTTATTACAAGCTTATTATCCTTGTAATACAGCCTGGCAAGTGGTTCCTTCAGGCGTTACAGCAGCGACCTTTGGTGGCACTAGTCTCAGATCCTCTGCTGTGTGTGTGGGATATTAGTTTCTGGATTCCTCGTTGTTCAAACAAAAATTCCAAGGTTGCTCCTGTCTCCCCATGGTGGCAACACAGAACACACACTTTGTCCACTGCTTTTGAAACTTGCTCATCTCAAACTGTCCAATCCTCAAGATTCTTACCTCATTTTTTTAGATAAGGTACTCCAATCCTATTCTGTTTTTGGTTCTCTCTCCTTCTAGGGAAACTACTGTACTTGGTTAGCCCACAGGACCAATCATAGTAGGGCCGTGCAAAATTTCAACAGATGTTTTGTTTGGAAGCTGTTTCAGAGCATTTCAAGCTTGAAACAACAAAATCAAAACAAAACAAACGGCTTTAAAACAGCTTCAAAATGAAATGAGGGCACTCAAAACTGTTAGACCTCGACTCCATGCGATGCCCAATGACTAGGGAGACAACGGATCAATGCCATCACACATCACCTGCACACATTGCTCATCAACAGCTTTATTCAAAATAGAGACAGCTTCACATAAAGCTCCAACAAACCGGGGAGCTGCGCCAAACATTATTTTTTTCATATTTATACGCCTTGGTTTATACTCATTAACATTTACCCCACCTTTGTCCCTCCTTTGTTCCACCCTTAGTCCTTCCCATCTTAAGCTCCACCTTTGTTTACTGTTTACTACATTAGCATGGAATTGCCTATGCATTTAACTTATTTACATGTATTTTGCTATGAGCGCATGCTAAGACCTTGACCCCTGCTTCTTTCAGTCTCTTGGGCAGACTTCGACCAAAGCCTGGAAGCTTCTGGAGGCTTGCTTACCAATCACCATTCACCTTTTTGCATATGTTTGTCTTGGATTCTGTTGCCAGTTATGTGTTGTCTTTCACAATCCAGTCGGTTTTTTAACCCTAGGTTATACCATCTCCACATTCCTAAGACTTCGCCTCATTCACAGCACACAGACTTACACAGACTCACTTGAAAATGGTTGACACAGTTAGGATGGCTACTTAGCATAAGCATTCATAAGCAAAATCTGCTTTATCTCCTAATGATAGCTTGTGGTTTGCATCCTGTTTCTTTTACACAATGAGCTATATATCTTACAACACTATTGTATTATTAGGAAAATGCTTGCCTAAGCCTCTTGCAATGTTACTTTTAACATACCATTCTGCCTCGTGGTTAGCAGCTTGCTAGGCCACAGGTTATAGCCTTTTATTCAGCTGCAGATCCAATGCTCCCCAAGATCCAAATACTGTCACCCGAACAAAAATGTTTGGAGTTTCAAAGCAGCCCGGTGGTGGGAGGTGAGGGAGAGCCAGGGCTGCACTCTGAGTGGCCTCCTGCCACCAGGCTCAGCTCTGTGGGGCTGCATAGCCTCCTGCCACTGGGCTCTGCTTTCCTGCCGCTGGGCTGATCTCCATGGGGCTGGCAAAGCCACTTGGAGTGAAGCCCTGGCTCCAAGTGCAGCCCTGGCAAGCACAGCCCATCCCAGCAGCTGGAGGCTTCACAGCCCCATGGAGCTGAGCCTGGTGGTGGGAGGTGGCAGAGAGCCACTGGCCAGGGCTGCACTCAGAGCAGCTTCACCACGGACTCTCCCGCCTCCGAGCTGAGCTCCATGGGGCTGGCGAAGCCACTCAAAGCACACTCAAAGCACAGCCCTGACTCTCCCCCCACCTCCCGCCACTGGGCTGAGCTGCGGCCTGGCAGAGCCACTTGGAGCATAGTCCTGGTTCTCCCTCACCTCCTGTCACCAGGCTATACTCCAAGCAGCAATGCCAGCCCTGCATCCCTGCTGGGGGTGTGGGCCCCCAGATCTGTGCATGGAATGATAGGAGGCTGCCATTGCTGCCTGGGACCAGTGGCAGCATCAGTCTTCCCAGAGCTGGGCATGGGCTGTGCCCAGCACCAGTCCCAGGTGGCAGCAGCAGCCTCCTGTCATCCCGCATGCAGATCTGGGGGCCTGCACCCCCAGGAGATGTCCAGCACAGCCCTACAGCCTTCCCAGGGGTGTGGTCCCCTGAATCTGCACATGGGTTGACAGCAGGCTGCTGCTTCCAGCAAGTGTTATGAGTTTTGCTCTCAGCACCTTGAGGTGTAGCTTCCCAGAAATCCCTGCACCTATCTCCTTGAAACTTGGCAGGCTTAAGTCCTTCAGAAGCGGCTACCATTCTTGCAATTTCATCCAAATCAGGCAAGAAATGACAAAGTTATACGCATTTTCATGATTCACCATTATAGCATATGGGTGAAACGTTGAAACAGTTTTGACAAAATGAAACAGAACAGTGTTTCGAAACAAAATTAAACAACAAAACAAAGCACTGTCCCTTCAAAATGGTGAAATGGAAGTTGAAATGAAATGGTACTGTTTTGCACTGCCGTAAATCATAGCACTCATTTTCCCAGTGACTCTGTACAATTTAATTGCTTAGTTCTGGGAAGACCTAAAGTTATGCTAAGAGCCTAAGCATAATTCAGTTTGCCTGCTACAGTCTGTAACTTAATAGGCAGATTCAGGTCTCCTGTAGTTGGGATGGAAGGCTTAGAGTAGAAATGTATGGGGAAAAGTGAATGCGTGCACTTTTTTGAGATATAGGAATATGGCATTCAGAGCTTTTCATTGTACCACATTGATTTTTAGACCTAGTCCTGGAAAAAAATCTAATATGCACATTTTATATATATTAAAAATTACATAAAATATGCAGTGCAGTCTCCCTCCCATGCAGGAGTCAGCCCGCAAAAGGTTGGAAATGCCACAGGTAAATATAAATCCACCTCATACTGCATATACTCAAGGTTCCTTGGAATGAGTAAGGATACATAGACTTATGTAAATAATTTTTAATAATAGGTATGTGCTGACTTCCCCTGTTTGGTACAATGCTAAGTAGATTCCCTTTTTGTATTTACTCACTTGGAATAAGTCACAAAATGGAAGAGTGAAGCCAAACATTGTGGTCTAACAATCCACCTCCTTGCTTCACTTAAATTCAAGTGTAATACATAAGTAGCATTGACCCTTGTGAACACAATATATATCCAATTGTATTTGTAATTTGTTATACAAGTCTTCATCAAATACTCAAATATTTTAGCCTGCAACAGTTACATTAAAGCTGACTGTGAAGAAGAATGTAGTTTGAAAGCTTGCTCTTTTATAGCCTGAGTGACTAGAAGGCTGGGTTTGTTGCTGAATGATAATACACTTCCTTCATACAAATGCTTCTATAACACTCCTGGGTGCTGTGATAGAGTGTGAACTGCATTTAGATTTGCTATCCTGAAATGTTATTATCTCAACACAAAATGACAATATAGTACTGTGGAAATCTAGAATTGTGGGATGCAAAAATGACATGAGCACTAAGTCATATTACAAGGATCTGTTCCTTTTACCAGGATGTTTTGGCTTAGCCCTCATAATTCAGTGTACCTTCTTGGATTTTTGTCATGATGTGGAACTGGGTTTTTCCTGTTTATCATGTGACCCAGAGTAGAGGACTGGGTTTCTGCCAGTGATAAGTTTACAGGTCTCTTTATCACCTTGTTCTGGCTCTTTATTCATTCTCTTTCTTCTCACCTTCCCATGTTAGTAACGTGTATGCATAATATATAAGCAGAGTTTTAGATAGACCAGGGGTGGGCAAATATAGCCCAGGAGCTGGATTCAGCCCACCAGGCCATTCTATCCAGCCCACAGGGCCCCTAAAAAATTTAGAAAACATTTACCAGCTCCTGGCTGTCTGTCAAAGATGACAGAAGTCAGGGGCAGTAGGACTCAGGGAGAGCCTCGGCAGGAACACAGCAGCCCAGCCCTGCCCCACAGCCACCATTTCCCTGCCTTCCTGCTTCTTCACTGCTCCAGTAGGGCCAAAAGGGGAGCACATAAAAAGTGGATACAGTGAGAGATCACCAAAGACGAATACACCTCCTCTGCTCGTGCTTGTAGGGAGGCAGTTAGACGGGCCAAAGCTGCCATGGAGCTGAGGATGGCAACCCAAGTAAAAGACAACAAGAAATTGTTTTTTACATATATAGGGAGTAAAAGGAAGGCCCAGGGAGGAATAGGACCCCTGCTAAATGGGCAGAAACAATTGGTGACGGACAGAGGGGACAAGGCTGAACTCCTCAACGAGTTCTTTGCCTCAGTGTTCCTAAGTGAGGGGCACGACAAGTCTCTCACTGGGGTTGTAGAGAGGCAGCAGCAAGGCGCCAGACTTCTATGCGTAGACCCTGAGATGGTGCAGAGTCACTTGGAAGAACTGGATGCCTTTAAGTCGGCAGGCCCGGATGAGCTCCATCCGAGGGTGCTGAAGGCACTGGCCAACATCATTGCAGAGCCACTGG
>NW_005841945.1:1046042-1049038 GCF_000455745.1 Alligator sinensis | reverse complement strand
TATCATGCATCAGCAGATGCATGACGAATAGATCCAAGGAGGTGATACTTCCCCTCTATCGGGCGCTGGTCAGACCGCAGTTGGAGTACTGCGTGCAATTCTGGGCGCCACACTTCAAGGAGGATGCGGATCACCTGGAGAGGGTCCAGAGAAGGGCCACTCGTATGGTTAAGGGCCTGCAGACCAAGTCCTATGAGGAGAGACTAGAGAAACTGGACCTTTTCAGCCTCCGCAAGAGAAGGATGAGAGGCGACCTTGTGGCTGCCTATAAGTTCATCACGGGGGCACAGAAGGGAATTGGTGAGGATTTATTCACCAAGGCGCCCCCGGGGGGTACAAGAAATAATGGCCACAAGCTAGCAGAGAGCAGATTTAGATTGGACATTAGGAAGAACTTCTTCACAGTTAGAGTGGCCAAGGTCTGGAACGGGCTCCCAAGGGAGGTGGTGCTCTCCCCCCCTACCCTGGGGGTCTTCAAGAGGAGGTTAGATAACCATCTAGCTGGGGTCATCTAGACCCAGCACTCTGTGGACTTGATGATCTATTGAGGTCCCTTCCAACCCTAACATCTATGAATCTATGAGTACCACATAGCTCCCAGCCGCATCACCGAACCAGGCAGCATTGGGCTGCACCAGTACCCAGAGTGTGTGTGTGTGGAGGGAGGGGTGTCTGTGGGGAGGGGCGTGTGTGTTGGGAGGGAGAGGTGTTGTGTGTGTATGTGTGTGTGTGTGTGTGTGTGTGTGTGTGTGTGTGTGTGTAGGGAGGAATGGGGGGGTGTATAGGGAGGGGTGATGTGTGTATGTGTGTTCATAGGGTGAGTCTCACATGTACACCCCATCATATACATGCACCCACACCTCGCCTTCCACTGCCATACAGACAAACCCCCACACCCACACCCTCTCATGCACCCCAACCACCCTCCCACCCATACCCCATATATCCACATACACACCCACATGCTCCCTCACCCCACACCCTTCCCCATACCCCACATTCTCACACACCCACAACCACCCACAAATATGTACCCACCCCCTCCAAAATATACAAAAATAAGACTTCATTTTAAGTTATTATATACAATCACCTCTATGTACACTACACAAACTCATATAAACCAGGCAAAAATATTTTTTTGAAATCAAGTTAATGAATGTTATAGATGTTCATTTTTTAGAATATAATTTGGTATTTTTCTGGTTCTGAGATGGCAAAACCCCTTGCTGAAAGGAGTACTTCTGGGGGCAAGGGGAGGGACTTCTGGTGTCAAAGGTCAGGGGTTAGGGGGCAGGGCTTCCAGTCACAAGATGGTGACTAGGGGGCAGGCGCCTGTCAAGGGGCAGGGCTACCTATGCGGCCCTCAACAGCTTGCCAAAACTGAGTAAGTGACCTTCTGCTTGAAATAATTGCCCATCCCTGAGTTAGACTGTACTCTGTCAAAATTCTGTTCTCAGACTGGGAAGATAGCCCTCAGTTTCTGTTTTGTCCAGATACGTTTAGAAAGTAATATCAGAATGAAGATTTATTTATGTGTATTTTAAAAGATATTTTCTTTACACTAGGAAGTGCACACTAATAAGGCAACAAAATTCCTTCAGTACTGCTGGGCATTCCTTCAATACTTTGTTAGGCAATACACTGTTTCATACCATACAAAAAATGACAAATTAGAGACAGTTCAGGGGTGAGCAAAAGATAATAATTGAGGGGATTGAAATGATAGGCTCAAGAGGGAAGATTAAAGAGCTACACTAACTACACCTAGCTTGGCTAAGTGACAACTAAGGTGCTGGGAGCATGATTACAGTTCATAAATATTTTAAAGATGTCAGCTCCCTAAGAGGGAGAAAGATTATTTAGAGTGGCACAAAGGGTAATAACCAGGAGTGATGAAAGGAAGGGGAAGATTGAAGAAAGAAGAAATAAAGAATTTATGCTGAACATCAAAACAAAATTGAGGCTAAAGAACAGTCTCCTGTGAAAAGCAGAGTGCTTTGGACATTTATAATTGGATTGGGCAAAAATGCCAAAAAGAATTGCACTGTGCTGTAGGAAATACACCTATACTGGTAGTTTGATTGATGGGATGACCTCATATGACTTGATCCCTCATTTAGCCATTTGGTACTCAAAATCAGCTGAATACTATCTATTCACTATGACTTCACCTCCACTTCCTCCCTCCTGCCACCTTCAGAAAGAGTTACGTCCCAAGTCGGGTACAGAAGGAGAAATCCATTTACGTTCCTAGAAACCAAGAACTACATGCCTCTTTTTGAGAATGTTATGTGTATATTTGGGGGTACAAGGTTGACAATCCAAGAATGTTTTAAAACTAAAAATCTGCAACCTTTTAACTGACAACCAAACTTTTTTTACTGACAAATGTTTTTATTGTCAGTAAAAAAAAATTACACTTGGGTTTGAAAATCTACATGACTACAGCAATGATCTTACTTTGTGATTCCCCTCAGAAATACCCTTTTCACCCAAGACCCTGACACCCCTGACTACATCCTGCACCATGTTGCCTCCTACACATGCCACTCCTTGGCCTGACCCCTACTCCCCCTATCCCAGCATAGCCCCTCCCTGCCTCCAGCCCCACATCTCTGTCCTTGTCCTTCCAGGCCTGGGATGATGCAGCCCTGCATACCATCATGTGGTAAGTACAGAGCAGCCATAGTCAGATGCTGGCCAGGGCATACATGCAGCACTTGGCTAGGGCAGGAGGGTAGAAGGAGCTACAGACATTCCTGTGGCCCAGAAAGCCCTGACAGACAATTTTCTATAGGTATCAGAACAATGCTCCTGCTTAGATGCCAGGTGATTCTGCTGTGTTCTCTCTGTCCAGCATGGACACTTGAATCTAGCTTCATTTCAACAAGGATCTGGAAACAAATTCAGTGTTTATTAGCTTTTTATGGATGGCTCGAGTTTTCTTATGGACATCTCAGACACGCATTTTTAGCCTGTTTTTTTTTTTTTGG
>NW_005841945.1:1043288-1046007 GCF_000455745.1 Alligator sinensis | reverse complement strand
GGGGGATTGCTGGGAGGCAGGGATGGAGGCGGGGGGACTGTGGACTGTCCATACATCCATACATTTCTGGACATTTGGCATCCTGGGGAGGTGGTGAGTTCATGACATCCTGTCACTCCTGCAAGACAGAGAGACAACATGGACACTTCTCTGCTCTAATATTTACTATGTTGGGAATAGAAAATTCCTCCACATTTACAAATGCAATTCAAAATGCGTTACTAACATGGGAAGGTAAAAGAATGGCCTTAAACAGAAAAGTATTTTATACACTACTTCTCTCAAACATGAAGCAAGTGTGGCATGCTTTGGTCACCTTTATATGCAAACAGTAAACTATCAGCTATATTGTCAAACTCTAATCCAGATGATGTACTGACAGGGTGCAATTTAATATGCTGACTTGGTTTTGAGTCAATGTAACCCTTTTTGGGTTACATTGCCTCAGATGGCTTCTTTGCATTCTGTTTCCTTTTCACTTATCTATTACATATTTTATCCCCAGTTACTACGTTTAATGAGTTCAGGTAGTTTTACAACATAGGTAGCAGCTAGTGGAGCTTGTGTGCAGAGCATGCTGAAAAGAATGTATAGGAAAAGAAAATTGAAAATAATTCCTGGATGAGAGTTTAAAACAATGAAGGGTAAAAACAATGATCTATTGCAAACGCATTTTAAAATGTATTCCATTTTTTCACATGCCACAAATAAGACTATTTTTGGAAGGCAGAATGTAGAAAAAAAGATTTTATCCAATGTCATGGCCAACTGCATGCAGTAGTTCATTCACTCACAGCCAGTTCGGTGGCTGCTCCAGGCACAAGCTATAGTGTTAATGCTCTCACCGCTGCTAAGGAATTGGTAGCAGCTTTTGGCTACTCATGGAAAAGCTACTACTTGTTCCCTAGTAGCTATGAGAGCATTAACATTGGACTCCATCCCTACTGCTTCCTGGGCCAGAGACATGTTTACTTTTTTGGCAGGTATCACAGCACAGCATCTCCCATTTCTATGTCAGTGAAGAAAAATCAGTTCCCCTCTTTCAGACTTAAGCCCTTCAAATTTGGGGTGCATTTTGGAGTGAAAGAGTACAGGTGTGTGATATGCAAATAAATATGTTATTTATGTTCAGTACTCAGCATCATATTATCAATGGAACTCAGGTGGCCAAAAGAAGTTTAAAGATCCACCCAAGTTTAAGGCACTTCAGTTTCAGTAGCTAGTGGCATAGAAAGAAGTGATGTGGCCTGCATTGTACCTGGCAGCCTTTAACTCCCTGCCCCATTTATAGCTGGGTCTCCCTGGTACCAACTTGAGTACCAGGTATGGATTTACATCTGGATCAAGTAGGAGCAGCCATTAGCACAAGTCTAGAGCACCACTCAAACCCATGGCCCTGAAGCTTTAACAAGATTCCTTAACTTCCCTGCTGCTGCACCCAGGGGGTTAGTAATACTGCTCATCATACAGGGTGCATGTCATTGTCCATGACAAGGCCATGTTTTAAGTTTTAACAGTTTGAGTTGAAATATTTTGTGCTAGGGCCCTACTACAGGCTGATTGCTTTTGTAAATTGTTAGCTGAAGCAGTAAAGCTATGACTGGGATACGGGGATTTTTTTTTTTTTTTTATGCTCTAGCACCCCCATGTTTTAGGGAAAACAGTCAGATTTTGGAAGGAATGTGACCTTTTTGCCAGGAATGTGACTTTTTTCCATCCTGTGAAAATCCTCCCAGATTACTGAATTAGAACACCCTTACAATTCACTTTGGATACTCTCAGTAAACATTTTCTAGATCTCTGTAGGCTACAGTTCCTCAAGAGTCTCTGCACTGAGCCCAGAGCTTATCAAAATCTTCACTGAAATCACAGCCAATTTAAGATCAAGGCACTCAAAATGAGAGCAGGGAACCTGTCTATCTTGTCCTTTCAGTATCCCTGCTGCTCAAACTGGGCAACATAAGAAAAAAGTATGCCTAATTTTAATGCAGAAGTAATAAGAGATGGTGCTGAGGAATAATTCATGCTATGTGTCCAGCTGAAGAATGGGACAGACTGGATGTCACTCCCTAAATAAGGTGAATTTTATTAAATGCTAGCCAATTGCCCATCATGAATGACAGTGTTTCAGGGAGTGTTTAGATCACCCTTTGGGGCTGGCCATGTAAACAGTCATAGTATCATGGTATTTAGGATTGGAAGGGACCTAAACAGATCATCAGGTCTGACCCCCCGCCCCAGGTAGGAACGGGTGCTGGGATCATATCACCCCAGCCAAATATCTGTCCAGCCTCCTCTTGAAGATCCCCAAGGTAGGAGAAAGCACCACCTCACTTGGGAGCCCATTCCAGTATCCCACCACTGCTGCCACCTCCTCTCCCAGCTTCCAGCATGGCAGTTCCCTGCCCCCCGCCTGCCCACCCACCCACCTCTGCCTCCACCTCCTCTGACGGAGCAGTGAGGCTTCCCTCTGCTTGAGGCAGTGATGGTGGCAGCTCCGGCCCCCCCTCCTGCCTACCTCTGCCTCCGCCTCCTCCCAAGGAACAGCAGAGCTTTCCTCCTCCTGTGGAAGCATCAATCATAGCTCCTCTTCCCTGCCCCCACCCACTTACCTCCTACTCCACATCTGCCTCCTCCCACAGAGCAGCAGGGAGGAAGTGGTGGGAGGATGCAGGTGTGGAGAAGGAGGTGGGTGGGAGGAGGTGGCAGCAGCTCTTCC
>NW_005841945.1:1026311-1043278 GCF_000455745.1 Alligator sinensis | reverse complement strand
TCCCTCCACCTGAGGAGGCAGCAGTGGTCATGGCATCTCCCTCCCCACTGCCTACCCACCCAGTGGCCTCCGCCTCCACCCGCAGAGCAGCAGGGCTTCCCCCTGGCTGAAGACGTGGCTGGCGTGGTGGCTGAAGACGTGGCTGCAGTGGCTCCTCCTTCCTCTCTTCCACCTGCCTCCACCTCTGCCGCCTCCTGTAGAGCAGCTGGGCTCCTGCCTCCCTGCCTGAGGAGGCAGACCCCGGCAGCCAATCACCGCTGGCTCTTTCAGCAGCACATGTGCCATTGCCCAAAAGCATTGTGGTCAGACAGACACAGACAGACAGACTAAGCCCTTTATTATATTTGAATGCTCAGTGTTATTTGGGTACTGCATCAGAGGGCAACCTGAAATCCTAAGTGCAACTGGTGTGTGCTGGCCAGTTAACTGAGTCTTGTCACAGGGTAGCAAATAAAATTCATTCAATCACAAATGTTTCCAATTCCACTGGTTGTCCTCCAGTTGCAAAATCAATTCAGGAGCACTATGGAACTGAATGAAGTAATACCTGAAACAACAGCACAAAGTACTTCTGAGAACAGAACTAGGGAACATAAGACAATTTCCAAAGTTGCAGATATTTAATGGCTTGGCCAAGAAAGCCAAATTATTATTGATGCAATCCTAATCAAGTAGGTTGCACAAACTGCCATAGTAAATATTCACCTGCAGCTTAGTGACTTCTATAGCAGGGCAGGCAAGGCATATCTTTTTTCATTAGTATAACTTCAGGAAGAAATCTTTTCATTAGTGTGGTCTAAATGGAGTTTTCATTGGAAAGGCATTGTGATACTCAAGTTGTGATCAGTCTTGACAATGAAATATTGAGCCTCTGCTGCTGCTGTTTGATATGTGGAGTTGAAAGAGAGTATATTGATAAAATAGGATTTTTTTTTTAATGGCCCATTCCTTAGGGTCATTGCAGAAAACTGGATACTAACTGACTGTCATCACCACAGGCTCTAGGTGCCTCAAAAACATCAAGGAGTTTATCCTTATGACACTCTTGTGAGGCAGGACATATTTTACAGGTATGGTATTTGTATGCTGAGAGAAACAGCTGGAATTTAAAAAATTCTCAGTACCTAGTAGCTCCAACTGAGTATGCTCTGAAAAATGGAACCCACCGAGTGCCTTAAAAAGAGCAGTTTTGTTAAAAATCTGGGCCCCCATTGTCTTCCTGATGAAGTCTGTGACCAGACTGTGAACTGATTACTGATCTCTTCACATCTTAGTCAGGCACCTTGATCATAAAATCATCCTTTGTCTAAAGGGTTGGTTAAATTACAAAGGGACGAAAATGTGTATTACATGTATTCGCTCTCTCTGACCTCCTTTCTCTCAGACCTTCTGCTAACAAGTTGTTGTATGCTCTTGAAAAATGACTTCATTTTATACTTTCTTAAATGAGAAGTGAACCCCAAAGATGCCTTGTTGATAGCCTTAGAGATGGCAGTTCACTTTTTAGTCACTGAACAGAAACTGTCCAAGGTTTTTCTGACTGCTCACCTCATATGCCTTTTCCCTGAGGAAGGCTGTTCTCAATTCAAATTCTATTCATAGTATGTCTGTGCAGTTTAAAAACGAAAGAACTGAACTAGTGCTAATCATGGAGGTGTTGTTTTTGCAATGTTATACTTAAGTGCTGAGATCTGGACTGAAGCCTCACCAATTTTTAATCAGATTTCAGATTTTAAGAAGCTTAATTTCAACTGGCTGCCTATAGAACTTGGCAGATTACAATCTAATCTCTTCTACTTGCTGCAGGTGAAATATGGGAACTACGCTTTTGTGTGGGATGCAGCAGTACTGGAATATGTGGCAATCAATGACCCAGATTGTTCCTTTTACACGGTTGGTAACACCATTGCAGACAGGGGGTATGGAATTGCTCTTCAGCATGGCAGCCCTTACAGAGATGTATTCTCACAAAGGTAAGTTTTGGGAGAGAAGGAAAGAGGGATTAAGGGAGGATGCCTCTCATATCACTTTCCTGGTGGGGGAATATTTTACCGTTGTTCTTGGCTTCATGATTTCTTTCTTTCTGTACAGTCCTGACCTTAGGAATGTATGTAAAACTGAAAAGCAATGCTTTCAAGTGGGGTGGGAGAGAGTGCGAGAGGGAAGTATGCTGGTATCACTGGGCCTTATGTAATTGAATGCGTCTCTGAAGTAAATTGCTATAATTTCACACTGGCATTTGTGTGTTAACTCCAGTTATTTATCCCATTTCCATTAATATACTTGGTTGGATGTAGTATTCACTGGTCTCACCTTTCCTGAGAAACAGCAATGAATTGCACTGAACTTTACTGACAGAATCAGGTAAAGGTTTTGGGACTTGGCTGTGTTGAGAAGATGGTGCCATACTCCATACTTTTGAGAAGACTACTTTTCCTCATAAAAACCAGTTATAAAGTGCTGAAGATAATCTCAAGACCATTTCAGAGATTGAATTTAATTAAATACTCAAGAGTTCAGATGCTCATTCCCATCATAGTCACCATTTTAGGGCTATACAAGGGAGTAGTCTAGTAAGATTTAGGCTAAGGACAGAAGATAGACATATACTGGTATAAGCGATCAGAAACTGGTCTAAATCTGTAACAGAACAGAAATTCAGTGGATATAAACCAATTTCAAAATGGTGGGACCAGGTTTAAGATCGAGCTGGATGGATGTAGTATCAGATGTAATCAGTTTAGGTTAGACTGATCTATGGAACTTCTGTCCCAGATCCCCTCCTGATTCAAGCTAAGTCACATCCCCCTGGCATCCCAAGCTGCTTTGTGGCTCCCTGCTAGCCACCCCTTGCAGGGTGGGTGGGCTAGCCTCTGCCAGTGCTCCTCTGCTCCAGCCAAGCTGGGCTGTCACAGCTAAAACAGCAAAGACACTGCTCCCCAGACCAATGTCCTGCCTATGCCTGTCAGCCTGGTGAGGCAGCCTGGGGGAGACTAAGCTATACAGGGATGTACAGCCCTTCCTCCTGTGAGTTTCTGCCACTGACCCACAGGGGGGAAGGGGCAAATGAAGCCTCCCACCCCAGTCTCTTCCCCCTCAAACTGAGGTCTGCCTAGTGGGGAGGCGGGGGAAACAGTATTTCCCCATCCCTGCCAGGGCAGGCCAGCTCCACAAAAGGAAGGATTGGACCCTGCTGCACAGCACAAGGCCTCTGGGCTGCCTGCCATGTATTGCTGGCTGCTGCTGGTTCTGGGCCCTGGTGGGACATGCCAGGCAGCCCACGGGGCTTGTGCCAGTCAGCAGGGATGGGAGCACTTCCTAGAAGGAAGGATCAGGCCCGTGGCACAAGACCCCAGATTATTTGGGACATCCCACCAGTTACCACTAGTGCTGAGCTCTGTCAGATCATCAAGCCCAGGAGACCTTTGCCAGGCAGCAGGGCATGGACCTCCCATCAGTGCCGCACTTCCATGCCCACAATCTGGTGCAAGCCCTCTGGCCAACCCAGTACATTGCACCAGATCCCAGCACCAGCAGCAGCTGGCAAGACCTGCCAGAAGACTTCTGCCAGGTGGCGGGGCCCAATCCTTCCTTCTGTAGAGCTGGCCTGGCTGGGTGGGCATGGGGGAAACCTCCCTGCAGCATGCAGCTCCTCCCCAAGCTGGGAAGACCTCAGCTGGGCTAGGAGCTGAGACTGGGGTGAGGGACTTCATTCCCACTTCCCCCTGTGGGTCAAAGCAGAGTCACAGGGGGCAGGACTGTGCAGCCAGCCCAGCTGTGCAGGAATGGGGAAATCCCTCTGTGGCACAGGACTCCCCCCAGCTGGGTAGACCCCAGCTTCGGGGGCCAGGACTCTGCCCCCCTCCCCTTGCAAGGGGAGAGGGACATCAGAGGGCTGGGGGCATGTGCCAGGCAACAAATGAAGGATGGCCTTGCTCAGCTGTGCTCAGGTGCCCTCAGTAACATCCAGCATATAGGGAGGTGTGCAAGCCTCCCTCCCCACCCACCTTCTGGCCTCAGCCAGTGCAGGCATCTGCCTGTATTCCCCAACTGAAGAGTGAATAAAAGTTCTGTTCCATAATGATTCAATCTATGCAGCTTAAAGAAACCTGCAAAGATTGGATCAATTCCTTCTCATGGTTTTTGACTGTCTGTACTTAGGCTTAGTCTAAACATGGAAACTAGTCACATTTCTGGTACCTTTTGTTTTCAGTGGTGCATCTACATATGTTTATGTTTAGGGTGCATAAACAAACTCCAGTGCTTGGTGCTCTGGAGTTTATTGCTCCCAGGTGCCACATCTGCATGTGTGCCCAGGAGTGCAGCAGGTTGAGCTTGGTCAGAGCAGCCTCAGCTGGCAGGTGGCCTGGGGGTCAGCCTGTCAGCCCAGTGCTGCTCCCCCAGCTCAGTGTGCTGCTGAGGGACTGGCTGGGGAATGAGGGGGCTTCAGGATGGGGCTAGCCCACATGCAGCCCCTGTACTGTAGCACCTTCATGCCCCAGGCAGCTGGGCAGCATTTGTTCTTACAAATACTATCCTGCTGTAGTGTTAATTAATCTACTCCAGCCTAATAGGGGTGCATGTGTAGGTGTGTGACAGCTAATTAGTCAACTCCTCAGTAAATGTCTCATGTAGATGTGCCTAGTGAGATCAGAAATACCAAGAGGATCATCTTTATAAGCCTATCCCATCATTTAGACTAGACATAAGAAAAAAGTTATTTACAGTGCAAGTGTCCAGGATCTGGAACAGACTCCCCCCAGAGGTGGTTCAAGCACCTACTCTGGACTCTTTAAAAAAACATCTGGATATTTTTCTTGCTGGGATTACTTGATCCCAGCTGACTTCCTGCGGTGGGGCTGGACTGGACTCGATGATCTCATGAGGTCCCTTCCAGCCCCTAATGTCTATAAATCTATGAATTGTTATTTTCAGTCACTAACAATTCAAAATTGTAGATGTGAAAAAGCAGAGAAAGAAAAAACCATCCAGGCCTATGAAAGCTACTGCTCTTCTGTTTGAAATTTTGGGTAAAGATTTGGGTAAATCTCATGCTTATTTATTCCAAGCCTGTTCCCTCAAACGTATTGCTAAATGTTTATGCTTAAGGCACATAACAATTTTACATTTGCTTTGTTGGAATTTCTTTTGTGTGGTTGTCATATTGAATATGATTTGTTATGTCACATGAATATGGTTCATTCAGCCTTGTGCCCCTTTTGTATTTGCTTTCTGTGAACATTCAAGTGATTAGTTTTACTGGCACAAATATCTGTAGAAAGCAAATTTCAAAACTGTACTCTTCAGTATTCACAGGGAATTAATTTTAAATTCTCCCATCCAAATATTTGTGCCAGATATGCTTGGGCACACATCCTCATAGAAAACAGAAACAATGAGAAATTATGCCATGTGAATTAATCTAACTGGTCACAACTAAGCTACACAGCTTGATTTCTGAACATTTGTGTTCAGTCAGTATGTAGAGTAAAACATTCAAAAAGGTAGTCCTCAGCTGACTTCATATAGTATGTACATTTGAGGAAATCTCTTATCTGCTCACAGGTATTCCACAAATGGAAAGAGCCTAAATACACTGATTCTCTTATTTCTTGTGAATTGTCTGATTTTTGCATTGTGAGATACCAGGAACAAACACTTAATGAAGAATCATTGAATCATGCATTTCATTTATATAAAAAGAATGTTTCAGAGAATTACTCATCAAAGAATTAAAGACTCTGCATGAACATGACTGCCTAGTCTCAAATGGAAATATCTAGGACTGCAACCTTGTTTGCTTGGTTTCTGGCATGCTACAGAAACATAAAAATGCCTTCTAGAATCTTTTTAATGAAAGGCTCCCAGCTCTCTGAACTCTGGAACAGTTACAGGAGATGGTTGGAAAGTGATCAGGAGGCTAAGGATATCTCATTCTGAGTGTTATCTATATTAATTAAAGAAATGGAGACAACAAAAAAGCTGGAGACCAGTGATGAAACTGTTGCTATTGACTTTGGCTGGGGGATTGCATTTAAGGTTATAATATCTTTATAGGAAAACCAATATATATGTGAAAAAAATCAGTATCAATTATAGTATTTCAGTCATAATAACTGTAATGTGTAACTGATGCAATTATATTATCTTCAGTCCTCAGAGGACTGCAAATGATCACTGCTAGAATTAGGAAGAAATTATCTCTTGTGATACAGTACTGAACAACTAGGGAACATGGGTTATGTCTTTTTCTAAAGCATTGTCATTGGGTGCTGAAGTACAATTATATTATGTTACAAAATCACAGCATTTTAGTATATTATATTTTGAAGGTGCATGAAATCAGAAAAAGGTATACAAATTTGCACTTATGTAGCACCTTTTATCCAAAGACCTTTGAAGGACTGCATAAATATTAATATCTCTCTGGGGAAAGTAAATGTTCTTCCTGTTCAGTGGAAGAGTGACCTTTGTCATAGGGGAACTGTGACTTCCCCAAGGTCATGATTTATCAATGGCGCAATCAGGAATATAGAACCTGGGATTCTTGATTTCTAGTCTGCCACTTTAGTGCTCAGACAGTAGATGAGGAAGGATGGACGGATAGATACAATGTGAGATCTGTAGACACAGGAGTGTCTGAACAGATATTGTGCAAATTTATCACTAATGAATAAAATTAATATTATCTAGACTGATGGCTGAACAGAAGGAATGCAAACTATGTACCCAGACATGTCAGAATGTGCCTAGACTGGAAAATTGAGGTGGGGTAGGTATAGATATTTTCTTAAAGCATGGGTGAGTCTTTTTAAAAAGACTGTTATTTCTTTGTGATGAGAGCCAATTATTATCCACTTCCCATTACTTCCACAAATTAAAATGTAAACTTTTAATTCTGGTGAAAACTATTTAAGAGGCAGATTTATAAAGCATAGGTTTTGCAAATCTCTCTTTGTGCTCTTTTTCACAACTACTATATTGTGGATTTTACAAATCACCCTTGCTTTTCTTTCTAATGAGAAGGCTGAATAATCAACAGTTGCTGCAGTCTGCATTCTAAATAGAGAAGGAAATAAATTTCACTGGGTTAGATTAGCAAATGTTCACATGAATATTTCAAATTCCTTAATGTGCTAAGGAATCCATTTGAAATGTATTGTCATTTCCTGCTTTTTCTTGGGATAAACATATTAATGTGAAAATGCATGGCTTTACTTTTATGAAATATCCAGATTTCATTCAGACCCATCAGCTGCATAATGTTAAATCCATCCAATGCAGCTGCAGTAGGTCTGCAAGATTGCCAAAAAAAAAACTAGTCTCAGCCCAGGTAACATGAATAGCATGATGCGCCCTTCATTATCTCCGCAGCTGAGGGGATCCCCAGCAGTCAGAGAGAGAAATAGAAGATCTCTACATACTTGAGAGCCCACATGACTACAGTTATCCTTTTCTCTCAAGGGGGTTTGCAGATAGAGATTCACTCCTAGAGACTGGAGTCTGCTAATAAATGAAAACTTTTTGGACACTTAGGATTTGCTGTTGTGCTGTTCTCTGTGATGTCCCCAGAGTTGAACATACAGGAATGGGAAAAATCGGGGGGAAATAATGACATATGCTTATTTTGTGAATTATTCCAGTATCTCTTAGTAAGAAGGAACATAGGTGCTCATAGAGCCAATTCTCCTTCTTCCAGGGCAAGTTTTTGCATCAGTTCAGCTAATCCATAACAGATTTAACACATTTATTATTTAGAATTGCCAATGCTTTATCAAAACATACCTCACTACTAGGTTTTTTCAAAACAAAATAAAATCTCCTGAAATAATTTTCTTTGATAGTTGACCCTAGTGATGTGTTACTTAATCACCAAACCAAAAGTGTCTGAGGCAAACCTCTCCCAAGCACACAGTGAAACTGCAAAGGTGTGTTTCCATGCAAAAAAGGGAGGTATAGACATCCTTTCCTTAGCTTTACTCTAGCTAACTCAGATACTAGTAGTAGCAAAGCTCCAGCAGTATTTAGCTAGGTCAATTTAAGTAAAGCCACATCAGAGCATAAACACATACATCTCTGTGACATGGTGGCAGCCATCTTGTGAGCTAAGTCAACTTAACCAATGCAACTCAAGATAATACACCTTGGAGGTGTATTATCTTGTGCTGCATTTAAGTCAACTCTAATCCACATACTTGTGTACACTCTGACAGTTAAGTTGACTTTAAAAAGTCAACTTAACTGTCAGAAAATTAGTACATGTATACACTCGGGTCGTAATTAAGCTGTACCAGCCATGAACAAAGCCCATGCCTTGATGCTATTAGCTTGCTCTACACACAAATATATTTAAATCTGTTTGGTTAAATCAGATCAAAATCCTGGGTTTAAGCCTAGTTTGTTCATGTCAGTTTAGCTTATGCCTGTAATTTTTATGGGCACAGACAAAGCTGATAGAATGTTTTTTAATTGCTATGTGTATTCATACAAGTATTTGTACCCATTTAATTAAATCCATTTGCAATCAGAATTTTAATTAAACAAGTGCCAGTTGTGTCTGTACACAAGAGCCAGTACAGAACCCAGTAATTAAATATGCACTCTGGAACCTTAGAACAATACTTTTTAAATTGATCATATAAAGGATCAGTCTTTCAAAACTCCTGACAGAATTAAGTTTTTGGGTGTTAAAAGATGGTTTTTGACCTTCAGTGCACTGCAGAAACTGCAAACAGTAAATGAGAAAAAGTAGCCCTGTTCAAAGTGCAATATCAAAATGTTTTCAAAAATGTTTTTTGTGGGCATGATTTATTAAAATAAAAGTCACCAACTGAAAGCTTTGGAAGGAAGCTGGTCTTTGAAACCTTTTTACATATACATAAAAAATGTTCTATGCTGAAATAAAAACATTGGTAGTAAGCCTTCAGAATGCAAAATGAGATTGGCTCTGGCTCTGAACTGTATTCAGTATGGGTGTGCAAAGTGGGCCATATTCAATTCAGATTTGGATTCGGCCTGATTCAGGGGACAGTGATTCGATTAATTGATTCAGATCACTGTCCTAATTCGATTTGGCCAAATCTGAAGATTCAATGCTGATTCGGTGAATCAGCGATTCGGCCATAGACACAGCTTTAAATGCTTTTTTTTTACATACCTCGAGGTACCACTGAGATGGTGGGGTGGATGGAGCATCCCACAGGAGTGCAGGGGAGCGCCCCACATGCTTGGTGGTGGACCCAGAAGTGAACCAGCAGTACTTCTGATCCATTTCCAGGCGTGCCAGGGAGTGCACTGGGGCCCCCCCCACAGCTACCCGGCTCAGTAATTGGCCACAGGGGGACCCCCAGCGCCCCCCCAAACTCAGGAGGGACCAGTCACTGAGCCAGGGGACAGGGGATATCCCCCCTGCAAACTGCAGCAGACCCGGAAGTGGACCAGAAGTGCTTTTGTTCCACTTCCAGGCCTGCTGCCAAGTGCACTGGGACCCCCCGCATTCCCATGGATTGCTCCATCCACCCCACCATCTCAATGTTCACGAGCCGCCTGGTTCCTTGAGGTATGTAGAAAAAACATTTTAAGCTGCGTCTGAATCATCTAATCTTCTCTGAATCAACTCAGGGGGTTCTGATTCGACTCAGAGAAATTAAAGGGTCTCCTGATTTGTTTGGATTCAGAGATTTGGCTACCAAATTGGGCAGAATATCCACCAAATTGAATCAGCAACCGAAGCTTTGCACAGCCCTAGTATTCAGATGCAAAGATGACTGCTTGGGGTCCCAGATAGCCATTGTGACCCTTGCCTGTGTAACAATACCCCTGAACTAGTTAATTCTAGTACACTTAGAATTCAGATAGTATGTACTTGTATCAAAATAATATAGAAACCCTTTAGGAAATATTTTAATAATAGTTCATTTATTTTCTGTTGATAACTTCGTGCACACTGCAGATTTTGACAAATACACTTTGCCATGCCATTAGACAGCCCACTGTCATGCTCCCCTCAATTAGAATTCCCCTTTTTCTTTGTCAGGGCTGACCTTCTATGCACAAGCAGCCCTGTAAGCAGCACATCTGCTCTTCCTTTCTTCCTTCCTGCTTTAGTATTGGGAACTACTGAATTTCACAGGGAAGTTCCAAGAGGATGTGTCACTTGCTGTAATAGGAACTCTGTGCACACAAAAAATTGATACCTGTTAAGGGCCCTTTTTAGTCCTAACCATCAAATCCTCCATTGTTCTCCTGGGAGATATAATTGCAAAATCTATCAGGATATCTTACAGGTTGTCTGTATTTCCCGTAGCGCAGCAGAATTGCTCAATTCTGAGCATGTGACTGGCATCTACGGTGGGTCAAGAATAAAGATATAGTAAAGAGTTCTGATCTCATTCACATCTGCACTTTTACAGTTAAGCTCAGATGCTTTAGTTGTGTGCTCTGAACCAAGTATCAGATGTTGTTAGATAGAGACAGGCTGAGAGAGAGAATGTAAATTTCATGAGCTTCTGAGGCTTGTGGCCCAATTTTCACTACAGTAACTGGGAGCTGTCAGTGCTCAGTACCTCCAAAGATCAAGCCATAATTGGTCTGCATTTTTCATACACAGAGAGCAGCCATGTGCATTTTGTCTGCATGGCTTTTCCTTTAAATGAAAGGAAACAATGAAAACAATAAAAGAACAAAGGTAAAGTTGCCATTAGAAAGTGCAGTATACATCTTCTCAGCAGTCGACTTCATCAACTGTGGCTTACATAATGGCAATTGTCTCTGCAAAGTGCAAGCTACTAGACATTTAAAACTGTACACACACACCACCAGTTGCAGACATTACACTAATAATTTCAGAGGAGCTGTTCTACTGCCTCTCTGGAAACTTAGCTTACAAGTTGGCAGACATTACAAAAGGTCATAAGGAAGTACTGGCTCAGGAAGTGAGTTCAATCACTTATTTCACAATTATATGAAAAAGATGTAGTTACTGATAATGATTCTGCTTAGTGCCAATTCCAAAGCTTTGTTCTTTGTTCCTCAGTAACTACACTTACAGGTTTTTAAGAATCCAAACATCAGCTTCAGAGGAAAGAACCAAGCTTCTGTGTGCAGAATGACTCCTTGTACATGCCTGAGGTTGGCTCTGGCCCTCCTCACAGTGGTACAGCTATCCTCTCTGCTTCTTTTATCTTTTCAGAAAATGTAAAGGTGCCAGAAAGTTTCCGCCCTGTGATGGGCATGAATATATCATACATGGATTGTTCTACCTATTTTCTTCTCAATGTTAGTTACTCTTTTTTATTCTTCCAGGCTGTGATTTGGAGGTCACTGAAATACAACAGCCTCAAAATGCACAAAATAGCTGAAGTCTTTCCTAACTTCCCTGTTCTTCTTTCTTTCCTCTCTCTCCCTCACTTTGTTACTAGTGAAAATGTGTCCTTTTATTTAAGGAGATACTGTTTGGCTAGAATCCAACAAAATATCCCTTGCTATCTGTGATATGTTTTACTGAGGCAATAGAGGGGTGTTGCATCATTGCCTTCAACTGATAGGGCACTAGATGAGATTATCTAATTAGACCTTCCAATCATGAAGTGAATAATAAATACAGAATAAGATATCAGACTTGCTTGGTCTCTTTGATAGCTACTTATACTCATAAAACCACACCCACCATAAATGGATCACAGAAATGAGATTTCGAAATGCAGCATGTTACAACTCAAACTTGATAAAAAACCATCACAGAAAGAGCTTTGTATTCAGCATGTAAAAGTCCAGACTATTGGACTCCAAAATGAATGTCCAGCCCATATGCCCACCAAGTCAAATCTGGACGCTTTTTCAGAAGGATGCTAGTTAAGTGTAACTTGCAAGATGACATGTAAGTAGCAGAGCAGTTTCTGTGGTAGCCAGAAATGCAAAGCTTATTTACAATAACATCTACAACTTTTTCAATACCACATCTAGAAAACAAATTATACACTAAAAGTCACAAGTCATTCCCTCTGCCCTGTTTTTTGCACTAGTAAAGTTAGCCTTGCACTGGTGTAACTGAGACAGGTATAGGTTCATTTAATGGTATGATGGAATCTGATCTCCATCCCAACAATCTCATCTTCTGCTATGCCACACATGAATGGCAGGACATATGTTTTGGGGATCAGGGATCAGATCCCAGTGATGCTATTACTCTTTCACAGTGAAGGGGGAGCTCAGGATTCTGAATTGTCCCTGCACCAGCAAGTTGAAAGCCAGGTGCCTGCAGCTGAGCTAAAGTTGAGTGAGTGGTCAGGGGCTAGGACCAAAAATCAGCTGATTCTGGATCTAGCTGGGGCTGGTTCAACAGTCCCAGGGCTGAATGTAGATCCCAGCCTTCAGTCCAGTCCCAGGGCTGGAAGTGCACCAGAGCTGGTTGAGGATCCTGTGAGGTCCCAGGGCTGGGACCAAGAATTAGCTCATTGTCAGTCCTAGCCCCAGGATTGCACTGGAGCCTTGAGCCAGCCCTGGTTACCCTGCCACATCTTCAGTTTAAGACATAGTAGAAATCAGCCACAAAAATGTTACACATCTTTTTTGGAATATTTTTATGGCTGATTTCCTGTTATTCCATGCCATTATTCCCTTGAACATGTGGCAGGGTTACTAATTATGGAGTAACTAACAGATTAAACATGTCTTAACTGTAACCTCTGCCAGAAACCTGAGAATAACACTTGGCCCTAAAACCAAGAATGTGTCCCAAAGCCTTCAGGATTACCAGCAATTAACCTCCATCCCTGAAAATGTCACCATTTTATCATACTTGAGCAGACCCATGACTTTGATGGAACAGCAGGTTGCCTAGAAGCATCCAACAAGCTGTTTTTTTGCCCTGGGCAGCTACAACAGCCAGGCTATTGGGAGTGGCAGTGAGCAAACCAGCAGCAGCAATGGCTACTAATCTTGTACTGGCTCTGAGGTGGCTTCTAGAGTAGATGTCCCACTCATCCATCTCTAATTATGATAGCTGGGTTACCATGCTCTTCATTTGAACCTCCCTGCCATTAAATCTCAGCTGACAGACAAGGACCCAAAAGGGAACTACAGGAAAAATCTGAAGCCTCATCCTAAACTAAGCCTAAGCAGGAAAAAAAAAACAAATAAAAGAACAGTAATTTCCCTCGCAGCCCTACCACAAGAAATCCCTCATCCCTTTTTACCTCTCCTAAGGACAGTCTTGATCTCCTCTCTTTATTGGACCTCTTGATGTGAAACCTTACAATACAGCATTTACCTTATAAGTAAAACCATTGCTCTCAATACTACCACAAATATAATAACTTCATCGTAGTACTGAGAAAGCAGACTTCACTGTTCTAAGGGAGCTGGCTTTGTCCCATGCCATCCCATGAAATGGCCAAAATAGAGCAACAACTCATGAGGAATCCTTTACCCTCCTCAAAGGAGTTGCCTGGGCTTAATATCTATCTGTACTTTGCCAGCTAGAAAGGGGCTGATGGCTGAGAGACAGGAGCAGTAGTCCCAAAGATTTTTCTTGCAGAGGTTTAAAGTCTAGGGGTTTTTTTTTGGTTCCCCTGCACTGCATCTGATTGGATAGTACTGGTACTGGCAGGGCTTAAATTCCTAAGAGACGTGCAACAGAGATTGAAGTAAATGGAACCACAAATAGCAATGCAGCTAACAGGCTATTGCAGCTTTAAATATACCATGATACTAATTGGTAGGGTGGATGAAAGGATTCTGGAGCAGCAGCACTGCTTGTGGAGCATGTGTGGTGAAAAACATCACAAAGAAAAAGGCACAAGACCTTCCTTAATGCATGCTGTATGCAGCTATAGGGAAGCTGGTCACAGAAAAATCACAAAACCACTTCACAGTTTGTCTTGTATAAGCACTTTGAATTCAAGCCATGACCCTGGTCAAAGGGGTATTGCAGGTTGGAAATAAGCAGGAGTGAAACAGTCGTGTGTGAAAAACTTGTACAACCCTTTCCTACAGTGTGTATGGTGCAAAGCAGGGCTATGATAATTTTTCATGGTGAGCCCTTCCTTCAGACTTACAAAAAGAAAAAAAATCTATTGACACAGATTCTGTCCCCACTTATTACAGGTGAACCACTGCAAATAAACTGTTCTGTATGTGTTAGAATTGCCAGTAGATATTACCTGAAAAACTACAGTTTACTAATTCAGCTAATTAGTCACTGCTTTAGCCTCAGTGGCTGTGTGTAGATGAAATGAGGGGCGTGTGTGCACAACACTTTAAAGTGGGCTAAATGATTTTGTACCACTTTAATGGTGTCAGTGTTTGCACGCCTTGGTGGTGTATTGCTCATTAATTCCAGCCGCTGTAGGAAATTCAGTGGCATAATGCACTTTAAATGACTTGGGATGGAGCAAACTAAAACTCCTCCGAGGCATTTTAGTTTGCTGCCCTACAGCCGCAGAGCAAAGCACTGGGCTCTGTGCAGCTCAGTGCCTCTGCAGGAATCCCTGCAGGCAGCCTGGCAGCAGCCTGGGAAGGCAGGCCCTGGCCAAGAAAATCAGCAAGCTTGATTTCCCCCCTGGAGCCTGCCTGCTGGAGCTGCACAGAGACTGGGTACTTCCCTTTGCAGTATCCCCCAGGATTGCCCGAGCTGGGTGCCTGCAGGTGGGTGCTGCCATGGAGGGAAGCACCAGCCACCCCCCGCCCCCACAGCCGCTCTGCCAACCGGCAGCTCGCCCTCCCTTTCCCACCACTGGAAGTGCATGCAGGTAGGCGCAGAGTGTGTGCATGACACGGGAGTTTACTTCACCCTTTAAAAACCCACTGCCTCAATTTAGGGCCCCCATTTCATCTACACACACCCAGGCATTTCAGACTTAGCATGTAGGAGGGCCAATGCATTTCCCATTAGAATAAGTGAAAAAACTGTTCCCATCCAAAGACATGAAAACAGTGTGCTGTATAGTTAATTGCTCAGATATTTAATGTTACTTTGGGAGTGTTTATATCCAGCACTTAAAAATGTTCAGTTGTAAAACTTAATAACAGTAAAACTAATATAACTTTGAGAATATTGCTTTTCTGGGTGATCTTTATTCCATTTGTATTTCTTACTGGTGCAAAAGTTGGTCTTTTGGTTGTACCAAACTTTTCTGTGACAGAATTTGTCTGTAGGTGTCAGCCCTGTTACAAAATATTGATCCTAATGGGAGCAGGTTAAAGTAGGTTCATTTGGCTCTGAAGCAGGTTACTTAACATAAGGCCAGAGTGACCAGTCTTGAAGAAGGAAAGTGAGGAACAGCTAAGCTTTAAAAGCAAGTTTGAGTTGAATGTGTTTACTGTTAATTCTTTGATAAGTAGGAAAGCCCAAGATAGGAGATGAGGGTTTGAGGTTTGGTTTTTTTTACTGTACACAGTGCAGGGATTTTCTTGTAGAGCAAGGTGGGAAAACTCATGTTTTCTAATAAAAATAAGTCTTATGAAACATGTCTAGTGGCTATTTTTTCTACCTTAATTTAGCTAGCCATTATACAGAATGAATGAAATGTGTTAGCAGAAATGAATCAGTTTGAGCTAATATTGTTTGCCTGGCAAGTGAGGATGGGATAACAACTTTAAACTGGTTCATAGTTATGAGTATATAAAAAAATGCCAATTTTTCTTTATTATTTTCAGAATATACTGAAAAAAAGAAACTTTCCATAAAAAGAGAGCTTTTGGTTTGTTTTGGCTTGGTTAAGTGAACGTTTCATTCAGAATATAGTCCTATTTTCCAGGAAAAAAAGAAGCAATAATTTTCTTAGTTTTTCTCTTTAGTAATGCAATGAAGTTTTAAAAAATATCTAATGAAATAAATTTATGATTTGGAATTAAATATACAAAGACATTGTATGTTCAGGGAATGGTGAGTTCACCAAGACAAGGTCATTGCTATGTATTCTCCACTCTCTCTGAACAAAGTCAGAGAACAAATAAGAATCATTTAAATATTCACAGTTCTGTTCTGGTTGAGTATTGACTATACTAAGGAGCATCTGAGTTGGAAAACCAGGGTCAACCAAGTGTATAAACAGAGAAAGATAATAGTTTTCCACTCTGCAGAGTGAAATACCCCAATACAGAAGAACCAAGGACTGGCGATGTCCATGGGTGACTGGAGCCACCTTAGTTGGGGGGGAATGTGCCCCCCACCCCCCGACGACCAGTCCTGCCAACGGTGGGGGAAGTCCCCCCATGGCTGATCCTGCTGACCAGGGTGTGCTCCTCCCATGGCTGATCTTGCTGCCCAGAGTGAGGGCCTCCTCACTGCCGATCCTGCGACAGCTGATCATTGCGGCCGATCGCTGCAGCCACATCTGGGAGTGACTGCAGTGATCGGCTGGTGTTTGAAGGGGGGGCACTGGCACTCCCACCTGTCCCCCTACATCACCTAAGCAACGAGTGCAGCCGGTCAGAGGATGCACCGGTGCTCTCAGGGGGTGCACATGCACCCTTGTGCATCCCCTACACATCGCCACTGGCAATGTCAGAGGACAGGGTTTAAAAATGCAAAGGGAGCACAGGTAAGAGAGAGGGACCAAGTGTCATACTTTCATATTAGATGGGTCCCCCTCTTACATCTCTGTCCCTTGACTGTGGGTGCATCTACATGAAACGTTTACTGAGGAGCTGACTAATTAGCTCTGCAGTAAATAAGCTGACTAATTAGCTCTCGCAGTTTAAAAGGGCCTGCTGACCGGGAAAAAAGCCCAGTTAGGTTCGGAAGTGGCGAGAGACGTGCGGGTGAAAGCTTGCTGCGCCCCCGCTCCCCCGAAGCCCCCCAGAAGCCCCCCAAAACCCTCCAGCAGCCGCGGAGCCCCCCACTGACCCCCAGCACAGCCGGAGGTAAGCAGGGCCCATGGAGAGAGGGGGCTAACCCCTTAGTGTGTGTGTGGGAGGAGGCGGCTGAGTGGCGCCGGGCCGGGGCTAGCCCCGCCCCGGCCTCT
>NW_005841945.1:959722-1022204 GCF_000455745.1 Alligator sinensis | reverse complement strand
GCTTTCATCCATAGATGCTTCTCAAGCAAATCCCGGGACGTCATTCTCCCCCTGTACTCGGCCTTAGTGAGGCCGGAGCTGGAGTACTGTGTCCAGTTTTGGGCTCCACAATTCAAAAAGGATGTGGAGAAGCTTGAGAGAGTCCAGAGAAGAGCCACGCGCATGCTCAGAGGTCAGGGAAGCAGACCCTACGATGACAGGCTGAGAGCCCTGGGGCTCTTTAGCCTGGAAAAGCGCAGGCTCAGGGGTGATCTGATGGCCACCTACAAGTTTATCAGGGGTGACCACCAGCATCTGGGGGAACGTTTGTTCACCAGAGCGCCCCAAGGGATGACGAGGTCGAATGGTCACAAACTACTTCAAGATCGTTTCAGGCTGGACATAAGGAAGAATTTCTTTACTGTCCGAGCCCCCAAGGTCTGGAACAGCCTGCCACCGGAGGTGGTTCAAGCGCCTTCATTGAACACCTTCAAGATGAAACTGGATGCTTATCTTGCTGGGATCCTATGACCCCAGCTGACTTCCTGCCCTTTGGGCGGGGGGCTGGACTCAATGATCTTCCGAGGTCCCTTCCAGCCCTGATGTCTATGAAATCTATGAAAATCTATGAAATGTCTCAGAATCTACACATGCACCCCTGTTAGGGCACAGGAAATTCATAAACTCCACAACAGAGTAGTACTTAAACAAGTACTACGCTGTTACAGAGGGTTTTTTTGTGTGAACAGCAGTGCACGTTTAGATGCTGACCCAGCTGGCTGGGGCATGATGGTGCTTCTCTGTGGAGATGGCCTGCCGGCTAGCCTCATGCTAAAACAACTTCATGCCCCAGCCAGCCCCTCTGCAGCACATTGAGCCCAGTCAGAGCAGCCCCGGGCTGGCAGGCTGACCTCCCAGGCCCAGTGCCAGGCAGGGCTACTTCGACCCTGCTCAATGTGCTGTGGTCTGGTGAAACATGTGAACAGCATACCTAGGAGGAGCTTATTGCTGTGGTTTAATGGCACATATAGACATGCACCCTGGAGTGGTAAAATAGACCTTCCCAGAGGAAAGGGCTGTACTTAATTATCCTGAGTAACATGGGGAGGGGGGCAGCAAGTTCATCAATGATTAGTTCCTGCATTTGCCCTAATACTGCAATCAGATTGATCCACACACACCTAACCAGCCTCTCTGCTCCTTTGACTTCACAGGGACTCTGTTGAAGGTATAAGGACCTGCTCCCATCAATCAGTTTGCAGGATTTGTGGTGCTGGTTTGCACAGGTGTTCTGTACTCTGCTTAGTGCCAGGTGAAGCACATTTGCCCTAACAGGTTCAGCCCCAGCTATCTCAACTCCAAAACCTTTTTCACAAAATGAGAGCCTTTCCAGATCCCCATTTTGCATTTAAATATGACTTCATTTTGCTTTATCACTAAGTGTAAGCAAGGGGGAAAAAAGGATATGGTCAAAAAAAATAAAATAAAACCCTGTTCTTGCCACTTTATTCATAAAACACTTTCCAGAGTGCATTTAGTAATTTGCCATTGTAACCACTTGTGCATTGAGCTTTCAGTGCAGAGCTCTGACTGTATTTAGTTTGTACTTTGACAGCTCAGCTAAAACTTCCATTTGTATGCATTTATTCTGCTTCACACATTATGTTATCAGTCACTTTCAATATTTCAGTCACAGCAGTCTTTTTCTGACACACATTTGTCAGAATGAACTGCCTTGATTGCTGTTATTATAGACTATAGTTCCTGAGTAAGGGAAAAGACTTATGTAGAACTAGAATATTGAAATCATCTGATAAAACAATAGATAACAGAATAAAAACAGAATAAATTAATTTAAACAGACACTTTAAATGGACAGAAAATAAAAAGCAAGATTATAAAGCCAGTCTAATGGAATACACAAAAATCATAAAGAAACATTTAATTATTTTTTTAAGGTAAATATCCAGTGTATTGAAAATTGACATGCCCCATAGCTTATCAGCTACCTAGCAAATTATTTCATACTTAAACTGTCTGAGAATCTGGCAACAAAACAGATTCTTTGAAGAGATATTGTCCCTGGAAAAAAATTTGGTATTCAGCCCACAACAGCAACGCATAACAGAATGATTAAGGACTGAGTGTCTTGGCCCAATCAAACAAGGCACTTGAACTCATGCCTAATAACATTCCCTATGGCCCTGATTCAACAAGACACTCAGGCATTTAAGATTTGAAGGGGACTTACATACTTAAAGTTAGATATAGTCTTAAGCGTTTTGCTAGGTCAGGACAGACTGCTCAGTATTTGTAGAACTGAGCCCCAAGGTAATGTACCATTTGGGGAAGCAAATAGTCCATTTCCTTTTATTATAATTTGAAACATTTTTTGGGGGGGGGGGGTTAAGTAAAAAATAATTTCAATAAATATAAAAGTGAGAATAGTCAAACTTCATAGCAGAAAGGAAAATTTGCCCCTTAAAATTAATTATCATGCTATGACAAATTACTACATATAAAGCGTGCTTCATGCAAATCATAAATATTTTAACTGGAAACAGATTTGAGAAGCCAAATAGTGTCTGCAAGTTCAGAGATGTGATTTCTAAAGTGAGACTCTACATCGCTGTAGCAACAAGCTACGACGACATGGTGGAGTCACAGTTCAGTGAACGTGAACTGTGACTCCACCACTACCGCATAGTAGTAACAAGCTTGTTGCTCCTGTACAGTAGGGTCAGAAACAACCCATGGGGTGCCAGGATTGTGCAGTACCAGCAGCTACTGCACAGTCATTTAGTACTTGCTTAAGCAAAAGTAGATAGCATCAGTGTCTGTAATGTCTAACACCTACAGAAAGCTTATAAGGACTGCGGAGTGCTCTGTGTATAATTCACAAAACATTCTATTAAGCTAACACTTGGTCTGAGACAAAACCATAAAGTAAGGAAACTCACAGTTAAAAATTAAAACCTCTAAATCTGAGCACCCAAGAGAAAAACTGCACAAAAACAATAAGGATATTTTGCCCCCTTGTGACTGAGTTTTAGAGGTTCCCTCTTCAACTGTGAATTTGGCTTTTCTGAGGGCTTACTGTTGTAGCCGTTCTGTATGAGGTCTTTCTGGTACAGCCAATGGGAGGTTTCTTTGTGAAGACTAGGTACAGAACAGGACCCTGAGTTAGCTGAGGACTGAGCACATTATTTTTAATATCATGCTTTATGCAAAGTTTCTCTCCCTGCTAGGGATTAATTGGCCGTGGATCTTCAGATCACTACAGATTTATACCAATTTAGCTGACAGGAGAATTTAATTCTATAAATGTCTTCGACATTATTTAGATCTATAGATCAAGTTTGTGGCCCCAATAAGTTCTCCACTTGCCTAAAAATGCATGCACACCTGTAAGTTGTGTGTCATTAATTACTACGCAATCGAAACATATATTTTTGGATATTCATAGTTATTAACTCAAACATTTACCCCAAGTGAAATTCTTTTCTCATTTGTATCAACATAAACCTGGAGTACTCCATTACTACTGTAATTCTCTGATTATAAGTCTCCTTTTCCCCCCCTTCCAAAAGAGCCATAAATATCACATTTGATTTAAATCAATTTGATTTAAATTTTACTAGTTATAGTACATTTAAACTGTTGTGTTCTTTCATTGATTATTTGATTGTTATGTGGGATTTTTGCAAGGGCCAATCACATTTCAAGGTCTATAGCTGTAGTTATCAATTTATATTCTGAGAAAAAAGCCATTTTCCTAAAATTGAACCTACAAATGTGGGGTCAGTTTATACATAGGGTCAATTTATAATTGGAATAACAGTATTATTTGTAATAATGCCTCAAAGTACCAATCAGAATCAGGGTTCCATTGTGCTAGTTGCTGTGTACATGTCAATCTACATAGGGCTCGATAGGGATAGAATGAGAGAGAGGCATGCCAATCAGAATAGACAAGGCAGACAGAGGAATTACTACTGGTCCTATTGTATTGATGCGGGACTGGTCCAGGGAAAAACTGAAGTAGTCTGTGGCAAAGACAAAAACTATTCTGTGTCTTTACTGAGGCTTCTCAGCTTCATGAACAATAACAGTATACATACATTATATTAATATACTGGTAGTAATCAGCATATATGTTGGACCTCCCAAATATTGGACATGTTCTTGTAGTTCTCTAAAATTTCATTATCCCCAACAGGTTTTTTGGCTGATAAAAATCTGGGAAAGTTGCATATGTGGAAGGAAGGTAGGTGGTTAAAAATACCAAAAAAAAGTCTCTAGGAAGTTATGATTCTTTAGACACCACCGGAATTTAAAAAAAAAATCCAAAATGGTGACTTTATTTAAAAATAAAAGCTTGCTCTCAGGAAAATATAAGGTATTAACAGAACCACTGACACACATTTAACTCATAGTACAAATATACCTGCTGCTGTTCTTAAATAAGTTGCTGTGTTTACAACAGTGGGTTAGTTTATATTCTGTGCTCAATCAAAGAATGGAAGCTGTTCCTGTACACTTAGGCCAAGGAAGGTGGAAGAATACAAATAACACTTGCTGCTCCTACAGTGATTTTCATGCATAGATCGAGTGCTTTTCAAATAAAGGTATCGTTATTCCATTTTGCAGATGGAGAAACTGAGTGGGGAGAGATGGTAGGATGGCATATCCAAGGTCACTCAATAGGCCAGTAATGGAGCTAGGAACAGAACCCAGATATCTGGATCTCAAGTCCCACAGCTTTTCCTTTCTGCTTCAAATGTGATTGGTCAGATCAATTGTTTACTCAGGGGGTGCACCTACACATGCAATTAATGCAATGAAATAAACTCCAGGGCAGTTTGAGCTACAGTAAACTGTGCCCAGGCACAGCATCTACACGTGTGCCTGGAACAGCAGCAATTTGAGCCAGGGCAGAGCAGGCCCCCAGCTAACTGGGCACAATTTATGTCCCCAGTCAGCATCTACATGCGAGTTTCAGCACAGTAAGGGACTCCACCATAAGATAGTACTATCTCCAACAATACTATCCTATGGCAGACTTAGTTTACTGCACCTTAATACCAATATACATGTAGACTATGATGCTTTACTGCAGAGCTAATTCATCTGCTCATTAATAAAGTGCACGTGTACATGGACCCAGTTTGTGGATAGTTTCCCAATGTGTAAGACACGTGAAGTTTTTAAAAACGTAGAAGTTAAGAAAAAGTATCCTGTCTTTTTTTGTTTCCGTATTAGAGCACTGCGTGTGCTGTTTGCTCAGATGAGATTAAGGGAGACACCTGCAGGCTAAAATAGTGAAATTACTGTAGCTGCCATCCAGATCTGCAAAGCCTTCAGTGGAAGTTTTAGCTCCTTTCCTCATGTTCTTTTAAACATAAAATAGAGTTACCAAGAAGTCTCAGACCTAGTTGTGAAGCTGTTTCTTAAATACAAAATTTGCTGGCAATGTGTGAGGGGTTTTTTTTTTCCTTTGTAACTTTTAAATGGAAGGTTTGATAACAGTATTACTACTTTTTGATAACAATGTTATTGTTATTTTGTTTATTGTTAATCCTAAAACATCACCTGTTAACATAGGTGTCCCAAAAAAAGAAAAACACAAAAAATGGTCTCTACAAATTACTCAGATTATTATTATTATTGCGCTATCAAATGTGTACAGTTGTGGGGGGGTTTGGTACACCATACATCAAATTGTTGTTGATAGCGCTACATTTTAAAATTAATTGGAAATATTCAGTTGCCCATATAACAGTGTTCTGATTCTAACATATGCTTCTATTTCTTTTTCATGAATATAAAAATAAATGGGTAATTTCTAGTCCTATTCAACATTGCCAGCCACAGATAAGCACTTTTCTAAAATGTTTGAATATAAAGGCCTCTAGATTGCTGATACAGAGATAGTAGGCCCTTTACGGTTGGAATTATCACAGTACTGAATCTCAATAATGATTTTGTGTGTTATCTTTGTAAATAGCATAATGTCTTTATTCAGCAGCAGAAATGCTGCAGATTTGAACTACTCTATTGGCTTTGATAAAGAATACAATTGGGTTCCATCTTGAGGTGCACTTTTAAAGTTCAGTCTGTGATGTTTACAGGTGAGTGAATTGCAGAAAACTTGTACCTTCTAGCAGTCAGATGATTTATTACTACCAGACATAGCATACCAGTATTATTGCTGAGGGAGCCATCAATAAGCAAAACTAATTTTCTCTTTTTCTACTTTCTAGACTTCATAAGCATCTTACTATATTTCTAGTAAAAATGTAAATGTTGCATTTGATCAACAAGTATCTATCTTTTTTGATTGTCATTCTATTCTTTCCTTTCAGCCATCTGGGTTCTTTTCATTTTAGTATCTGTCTGAGCCTGACTCAGGTCAGAAGACTGTCAGAAAAGATCTGTGTGAAAACTTTCAGAGAGAACCAAAATTTATTGGGCAATTGTTCCTTGGTTGTGGAGTTCACTAGATACTCTGCATATAGGCAATCAATGGCCACATCCAGACAAGTGCTGACATTTGTTTTCCCTTGTGCCACTGATACTTGTCCCCGGGGAATGCCCATGCCACACACACAGCCAGAGCGTTTTGGGCAGATTGTGCTGCCACCAGGTGCACAGCCCCACTTTTTTTTGGTGCACTGTAAGGTGACAGCACAGGGAACGCCTGCATGTGCGGTGTGTGGCACTGTGGTGATGGGTCTGCAGCACCACATACTGCACATCCAGGCTCATCTGGATGCAGCCAGTGTTTGCTGAGATTTGCAAACTGGATTTTCAAATAGATTAGAGCTAATGTTTCTTACGAAACAAAGGTATTGCATGGTTGGAAAATGTAACTGTAGAAAATTCAGTGTTTTTGCCTCAAACATAGACACAAGCTGAAGTGGTGGTGAAATGTGAAAGGGCGTAAAAACTTACATGAAAAAGCCTGGGGAGGGAAGAGAGGGTGGGTGTGTAACAGGGAACCCTTGCCTTATTACAGTAAGAAGGCTATGGAGTCAGCAGGACTGGCAAGGGCCTTTTAAGGGTAAGGTCTTTGTGGGAAAAGGCAGCCACAACAGCTAGTAGATCTGGGGGCTGCATGCTGCGGGGATAGAAGCCAAAGGGCAGGCAGCTGGCAGGGCTGAAACTAAGCAACCTCTGTGCGTGGACCATGCAATAAACTGGGCTGACAGGAAGGGGAGTGGCTCAGGGGAATAAATAGGCTTGCCCTCAAGCTGGAGGGGCATTCTAGCCCTGGCTGGGGAAGAGACAGGATCCCCAGGCAATCCACAGGGGTGCCCAGAAGCAACAAGGGAAGGCCTAGTAAGTAAGGACCGAGGGGGGTTGGGGTTTTTTTTGCTGTTTTGCTTTTCCCCAGGCACAGGACCCAGAAGGAATAAAGGATTTCAGTTCACATGGGATTGGTTCGCGAATGCCCATAAGGGCGGTATTTTAGTTTGGAGTGGTGGCTTACCTTTTTTATTTCTGTTTGACTAGAGGATAGGTAGTGACTGTGAGGGGGTGTGGAGTCACATTGCAGGAGCCTTAAAGCACCCTGTGACATTAACCCATTGTTGATGAAGGGATCATACACAGAAAGTGGGGGGGGGGGCTTTAACCCCTTCAGGGCTGGGGGACAAAGTGGTCTCGGAGCCCCAACTGTTCGGCATAATTTCCAGTAGTGCTGCTGCAACTGAAGAGCCCCAGCTGGGTGAAGTGGGCCTAAACCTAAAGATAGCAGCTAGAGCAAATAGGCCCCAGCCAAGAGGGTCAGGGTCTAGACAAGTATAAGATGTGGGGGGATGTCAAGTGATACAAAGGAAACCCCCACTCTAAGGCTTAGGAAACTTCCCACGTAATTGGTTCCATCAAGGTGGTGCAGGCAAGATACAGGGAGGCAGTTTGGAAGAGCTAGAGTTGGGGGGGTGCATGCTAGCTGGCCTCTGGGGTCACAACCTTCCAGCAGGGCTCAGCCTGTCACAGGGGGAAAGGAGAAGGCTTGCACAAACCCTTACAAATCAAAGCCAATGAGTTCTTCACTGTTCTAGTCTGACGTACCTCTCTGTTCTGCAGTACCACTATATTTAGTCTACCTAATAGCTCTCCTAGCCAAAATAATCTATGTTAAGATGAAGTTGAGAGTAGTTTATCAATAACGTAAGAGTAAAAGAATGGACATGTTAAATTATCTCACAAAAAAAAATCAAGCTTTGTAAACCCAGGGAAATGAGCCTTAAAGTTGCACTTAATAGAAATCCAAACACATTAAGGTAAGAAATGAACAATTTAATGCATCCAAACAACCTTAACACTTTGTCCTATAGTGATGTCATGCAGTAAACCTAAGATCATGGCATGTTAGTGTTTGTGATCCAAGAGCCACAAACAGGGAAGCTCTAAAATGTCCCAGGTTGCTTTGAAAAGGATCACAAATGGGAAGGTAAATAGTAGTCTGATTGTTGACTGCCTAAAGTCTGTGCAGGGAATCTCTACTTTGCTATTAAGTGACCTGCTTTTCTAATGCAGGAAACCAAGGAGTCTTTGCATGCAAGTTGTCATATGTTTTTCTACTTTATCTCTGAAAGGCTCTAATTTTTTTCTGATTTATCTCACACCCAGGCCTCCAAAGTACAGAAAGTAAATGCAACTGGGAAAACAACAAAGGTTATTGCCATAAGTGTGGCAGCATTTTAAAGTCTTGTCCATAAAGGATGTATTAGTATTGATCTAGTGGGGCCCTAGAGACTCTGTTCATCAACACTCTGCTCTTTTGTAATGAACCCCATTGAGAGAAAAATAGGTAAATAGTGCTCACTTTACCAAGGTCACAGCAGCATTGAGACAGGTTGGTCTTGTCTTACTTGAACTGAAGCATTCTACTGATTTGATTGATGGCATTTATATGAAGTAGAGAAAGTATTAAAGGACACCAGTTCATTTCAAGAATTTGACATGTGTTATGGTGTTAAAATGGGAATTTTCTCCTAAACTGATTCTGGTGGACTTTGGGGGGATTATTAATAGATAATTTATCTGCAGCCGCAGATAAAATAATAGGCATAGGAAACTGTACATGGTACTCAGGAGCTGAGATACTATTGTGATAGGAACTACTAAGCCAACCTGGATGAATTTAGGCTAAAAGAAAATTGCTGAGGGAGCCAAAATGAAAGTAACGGTTCAAGGATGGATGTTGATGTTTATCTCCTACCAAAGCAGGATAGCTGACCTCTAGTGCATTTAAATAAAGTATATGATGTATGGGAAATTATAAACTAATCAGGAGAAAATGTGAATTAATACTATAATCATTAGGTGGACAGCAAGTTGACTAGAAGGTGTACTACATGTTGAAGGCATACTACATGTTGAAAGGGGAGTTCACATATTAAAAAGGGGTAACAAGTAAAAATTTTTTAGATCTTGAGCTTGGGATCTATCTTGTATAACATTTTCATTATTAACCTTGGTACAATAAGCAGATGTGTGCTTACAAAATGTGTGTATGATAAAAATCTAGAGACTAGTGCCAGTATTTGAAGATGCTTAGAAAGAATTGGATGACCTTGTGGAATGGAGCAACAGAAAAACTATTAACAGTATGTACAAATGTTCACCACACCTGGTTTAGGCTTAGGCAACTTAATTTCAAAAATCTAACCTGGGAGTGGTGCATGCAGACACTTGCCATTGCCAGGAGCAGAGCAGGCAGTGAAAGGTAAGTAACTTGGGGTAGAGGGAGGAGCTAGCAGGACTGGGCATGGGGCTAGCATGTCCAGGGGATTGAGTGGGTCCCAGGGAGATTAGCTGGAGGGCTAAAAATAGCCCATTCAGGGTTGGGGTGGGGGTAGGAACAGCACAGCCCTGGGTCTGAGGTGAACAGCTGGGCTGTGAATGCATACAGGTAGGTGTTCAAAAATTGGGTTAACACCTTATAGATCAGATGAACCCATTCTTGATCTAAAGTTAGTTCACCCACTGAGGTGAACGAACTTAGATTGGGAAAACCATGTTTGGGTGATTTAAGCCTAACCTGAGTTAGGTTGATCTAAGTGTAACTCTTGTAGGTGCCCTAAGTTTAATAGTATGAAGGGTGAAGTTATACACTCTGGGTCCAATATCAAGAACTTTGGTAAGATATGGGAAACAGAGGAAGAAAACAGAGACTTGGGCGTAGTATTCAATCACTGAACTGCCAGTGTGAGGGGACAGCTGTGAAAAGGGCTAGTGCAATTCTATGGTGTGTTAGTTTGGGTATTTTTAGTAGAGATAAAAACTAGTGGTCCTTTTGCATAAGGCATTGATAAAGCCACATTTAGTATTTTGTGTGCAGATCTGATCACATATGTCCAAAAAAGATTCATTTAAACTAGAAGAAATACAAAAAGTGTCTGCTACAATGGTTATGGGAACAGAGTCTATCCTGTGTAAGGTGATTGGAGTTTGACTTGTTTAATTGAGCTGAATAGAGAATTAAGGTGAGGGGTGGAATATGAATGCTTCTTATACGGCAATCAAGTTAAAGAACAATATCAGCAGCACAAGATCAATTGCCCACCAATTGTTCATGAAAAAATGTATATATTAGACATTAAATGCAGGTTTCTAATGATTGGAGGAGTGAAGTTTTAGGATGATCTTCCAAAAAACAGTGGTGATATAGGGAAGTTGAACTGCTTCTAGATGGAACTCAACAGGGTTTCTGGAATGGATTGTATTATAGCATAGGGATATTTCTAGAGCAATAATGTGTCTACATGTTGTATGCAATAATTTAATGGTTGTATTAGAGACCTACACATGTAACATACAGATAGAAGTATTTGGTACTCCTATGTGGAAATTAAATGAAAATCTGATCTCCTTTTTGGTAGTAACTGGTTATTCCATATTTCTGGATTTCTGGTCACCTGTAGGGACCAGAAATAATTTTTTCCCCTTCGCTTCTGGGCTTTATTTTTCTGCTTGTTTTTTTTTTTTTTTTTTCTTTCCTCTTAAGCTGTGGACTTTGCCCACCACCAGAGTTTGGCTGGAGCACACACGTATTTCCAGTAATATTTAAAAATTCTCAAGTGCCTGGTTTGTTTGGGCTCAAGAATTTTTCTTCCAGATCAGATTGGCAAGAGCTGTGGACTATTTTACTTTTCTCAGTATCATTGGACATGGCCCTCTAGTCTCACGACTTCCTAACCTTTTTGCCTTTGGTTCCTGGACCCTTAGTTTAGTACCCTGACTGACCACAAGCAACTGACCTCAATCTAAAATCTGCCTCTTGCTCTATGCTTGGGCATAACATCTCTACCTACTCACCCCCAGCTTGTGACTTCTATTGACTTCTGTTGATGCTTGAGGGTTCCTGGTTCTAGCCAGTATGGTAGACATGCTATCCCAACCTACTCTTACAATGTACAGAAGAAGAACTAGGGCCAAGATTGAGTGAAGAGATGGAGCTCCTGCTCAGTGTGAAAGAACAAGGGATTGATCATACTGTGGTCACCTCCACAGCATTACACCTATGTAGACTCTGTGAAGATGAGGAGGTAGGTTTTTCAAATATCTGGGGAAAAAAGTAATAAATGGGCCAATATCAGAGCAGAAGTGACTACCTTTTCACCATAGCAGAAATCTCTTGAAGTCAAGAAACATCAATGTATCATACCTTTGGACTTTTGATCTTGAATACACCAGGACATGAGGTTTACCTTGTAACAGCAGGCTTATAATAATAGCCCGGTGGTATAAGAACACTTGCTCTAAACCCCAAGTTACAATACTTGGTCAATGTAAATAAACCCTTTATGGCTCAGAAGCCCTAAATATGCTTTCAATCAAGAAATGCCAGTCTTTGAAGAGTGAAGAAGAGTCTTTGGAAACTCATGAGTAGAGTTAGTCTGATTATAGTATAGTAAACATTTAGCATTATTGTAATATCCCCAGAAAGCTCTGAAATATTTTAACCTTTTTGTGTCTCTTTGCTTACAATAATTTTTTAACAGGCTCTGGCTAGTGTTAGTTTAGTTTATTTCAGGATTAATTATTTTTACACAGTGGTCATAGAATCAGAGAATTATAGAGAAGTAGGGCTGGAAGGAACCTCCAGAGGTCATCTAGTCCAACCCCCTGTCTGAGGCAGGATTATCCCTATCTAAACCATACTATACAATTCACAATCTAAACTCTACATAACACTACCTTCAACCCTAACATAACACAGACCTTACACCCTATCCTGCCATTGGTAAAGCAGGGGAAGCATGGCAGCCAATGTCCTGCTTCTATGAAAGGTTGTCAATATATGCTCAAGAGATCTTGGGTAGAGGGCCACACACCCCGCTACACCAGAAGGCAGAACCCCCATAGTGCATACCAATTTGACCATGGGGTAGAATCCCTTCCTGACCCCAAATATGACAATTTGATGACCCTGAGTAGAGGGCAAGACCCTGTAGCCAAGAACCTCTAGCTTTTGCACTGGCATACACCAGACAAAATCTCCATCCTTGGCTATATCCAACACCCATTGCATCTGAGGAAGGCTTAAAAACACCCTGACATGTGTAGCAGAAAGGGAGACGGGGGCAACTAGCAAGCCCAGAAGCATAGTAGAACATAATCTTAGCTATGCCTATACCATCCCCAACCAGTAGCTGTCAAACCTCTTCTTGAATACCTCTAGTGATGGAGAGTCCATAACTTTCCTAGGTAGTCTATCACAGTGCCTCATTATTGTAACAGTGAAGAAGTTTTTCCATCTATCCAATCTAAACTTACTTTGCTGCAACTTCAAGCCTTTTATCCATTTCCTCCTCTCTGCAGATGCTTTCCCTGTTCCTTATGGCAGCCCTTCAAGAGTTTGAAGACTGCTATCATGACCCCTTTTAAGCACCTTTTCTTCAGGCTGACCATGCCTAGCTCCTTCAGTCTCTTCTCGTATGACTTGTTTTCCAAGTCATTTATCATCTTTGTTGCCTGCCTATAGACTTTCTCCAACTTCTCCATGTTTGTTTTAAAATGTGGAGCCCAGAACTGCACACTAAACTAAATGAAGCCTAATCAGTGCTGAGTAGAGAGACACTCTTCATCTACAAGGAAATTTAACTAATAACTGCATACTGGAAGGTTGAAGATTCAAACCTCCTTCTGAGGAAAGAAAGGAGAAAGGGTGAAACAGGAGTTACTAGACAACTAACCATCCTTGGCTTCAAAGAAAGGAAGAAAGGGACAAAAGGGAAGGAAAAGATAAAGAGCAAGGCTGTGAAAATTGGAAAAGGAGTTAGGGGCAACTGTGCAGGTGCAGGGTGCATGGAAGATAGGCAGAAGAATAGCAAAGACAGGTGGAGTGCAAAGGAATTTAGGAAATAATAATGCAATTGCCCAGGACAAAAGAGATGGGTGATTGTTCAGAGCTCCAGTATGAAACTGGAGATAAGCCTGTTCAAAGTCTCTGGGTTAGGGTAAGAGGAGAGAGCAACAAGAGTGATGTGGTGATGGGTATGTACTATAGATCAGCAGACCAGGATGAGGTAGGTGAGGCTTTCTTCAAACAGCCAGTCTAAGTTTCCCCAATCACAGGCCCTGGCACTCACGGGTGAATTCAGTCATTCAGACATTTGCTGGAAGGGCAATGCAGCAGTGCACAGGGAATCCAGGAAGCTTTGGAGAATGTTGGAGGACAACTTCCTGGTGCAAGTGTTGGAGAGGACAACTAGGAGCCATGCTCTTTTTGAGCCGCTGCTCATGAACAGGGAAGAATTGGTGGGGAATGTAGAAGTGAATGACAACTTGGGCAGCAGAGCCCACAAAATGAGTTCAGGATCCTGAGGAAAGGAAGGAAGGAGAGCTGCTGAGTATGGACCCTGGACTTCAGAAAAGCAGACTTCAACTTACTCAGGGAACTTCATTCATAGGAATGAAGAAGAGTATGTTGCTTAATGATTTAAGTGCTCAGAAACTCAGTTTTACATCTCACTGGGTCAGGTGTGCCTACACATGCATTAGATCTGGGAGCAGTTTACTCGCAAGTAAACTAATCATGAGTAAATGCTCCCAGGCACCATCTGCACATGCAGTGAAGTGGGAGCCATTTTTGGGCTAAGGGCAAAAACCCCCCCCCAGCCACAGCCAAGATACAGCTGTCTCCTGGCCTAGTGCTCCGTGCCAGCCCCGGGACTACTGGGACAACCACTCCCACTTGGTCCCTGCCAGCCCCGGGACCCCCGGGACAACCACTCCCACTTCCTGGGGCCCTCCAACGGGCCCCTGCCACCACCAGGAGGAGTTCTAGGCTGCACCTGGGTGCTAGTCCCGGGGCTGGCAGGGAGCACTAGGCCAGGAGACAGCTGTATCTTGGCTGTGGCTGGGACATTGCACCCTGCCCTCGGGGGGCTGCCTGCTGCTGGAGTAGGGACAATGTTCCCCTGCCCTGGCAGCAGGGAGCTCCTGACCCCAGCTCCCCAATCAGGGGCAGGGAACTTTGAAAAAGCTGCAGAGAAGGGGCAGGTTCCAGCCCCAATCCACCAATGGGACAGTTAGCAGATAGCTCACTGCTAGCTGCCCCACTGGTGGATCAGAGCAAGGGTCTGGGACCTACCTCACCCCTGCACCTCTTTCCAAACCCCATGCCTCAATCACCTGATCAGGGCACGGGACTAGGACCTGCCCCTGACCTGAACAACTGACCCCTACTCTGCAATTGCAGGGTGGAGGCTGGGGAGCCTGTTCCCTGCTCAGCTCCATGAGCACAGAGCTGGATGGGAAACAGGCTTGGCAGCTAGCATGTTAGTGGAGCTGAGCAGGGAACAGGCTCCGCAGCCCCTGTCAGCAGGGAGCTCCCAGCAGCAGCTGCACAATCACAGGACTGGCACTGAGAGATCCTTATCTCCTAGAGCCAGCTTTGTGGACAGGGGACCAGTAATGGGAAATCCTTAGAAGGTCCCACCTCCTTAAAAGGATCTCTCAGCCCAAGCCCCACAGCCATGGACCTCCGGCTGGGAGATAAAGATCTCCCAGCCCCTGCTCCCCAATTGTGATCTCAGACCAGGGGGCTTGGAGGTCCCTGCTACCAGGGTATGAGGACAAAGTCTCCACCTAGGGTTCAGTGGTGGAACCCACCCTGGCAGCAGGCAGCTCCCAGGGGCAGAGAGAAATCACCTACCCAGTGGCTGGCTGACTTGGAGATTTACTCCCAGTCAGGCATCTACATGAGTGCTACTGTGTAGTTAGTAATCACAGGTAGCATTTTCAGGTAGCAAATCTACTCACAATTAGCAAAGTTTACTGTGCAGTATGTGCATGTGTAAACACACATGTTTACTGTGCAGTAAACTATGCTACTGTGCAGTGAATCTTCTTGTGTAGACATACCCACTGAAAAGCAGAACCTCCAGCAGCAAATTGATGCTAACACTGTGTTTGGGCACTGGCTTAGTTTCAAAGTAGGGGTAGAATACCATAAATTGTACCACTCACTGTGGTACTAATATACTACGGTCTGCTGTCACAGAAATGTCTTAAATTTGAGATCTGATAAAAAGTGGGAAAGCTACAAACCATGTACTTAATTGCTTTCCTAAAGATTTCTGTATGGAACACAGGACTGGAAAGGACTCTAGCATCATTAAGTCCAGTCCCCATTGTTTGGGGCAGCCATATCAACTAGCCCACTGGTCACCAATCCATCAATCCTCATCAACAGGTCAATCCCAGAGCCTCTTTCAGTTGATTCTGGACTGGGGGAGAGCTGGACATGCATTCATGCGCACATCCACCCTCCCCCCCAGCCCCAGCAGGTCAATCTTTGGGGGAGGGAAGGGGAAGGGGCCAGATCAAGGCTCCCACGGTGAGCAACTGACCACGCGGCCCAGCCAGGGGAAGGGAAAGCTAAATGAAGCTCCAGCCCAGCAAGGTGGTGGGAGGTTTGGAGCCCTTGGGGGCTGCTCCAGGGGTGCAGGGGGGCTTCCCCCCATCTCTGCAAGGGCAGAGGTGGCTGGTATTGTGCCTCAAGCCCCGCTGCAAGCTGGCCACATACAGATACGGCTCAGCTAAGCAGCGGAGACTTGTGGGGGCAGCCCAAGCCCAGCCGAGTCTGGGATGATCTGGCCATCCAGGGATGCATGGGGGGGCTCCTGCCACTGGGTGCAGCCCAGTGGAGGCCCCAGAGGTCCATTCCCTGCCCCCACATGAGGCAGTTTGGGGGGGGCACGGTAGATCCTGGGGTGCCCTTTACTTACAAAAAAGTGATCTTCACCATAAAAAAGGTTGGAGACCACTGATCTAGCCCCTTTCATAACCTGACAGTCATAGAAAATTAGGCTTGGAAAGGACCTCAGGGGGTAATCTAATCCAACTGCCTGCTCAAAGCAAGAGCATCCACAACTAAATCATCCCAGCCGAGGCTTTATCTAACCAGGTCTTAAAAACTTCCAAGGACGGAGATTCTACAACCTCTTTGGGTAGCCTATTCCAGTGCTCTACTACTAATGAGAGAGTTTTTTTTCCTAATATTTAACCTAAACTTCCCTTGCTGAAACTTGAGACCATTGTTCCTTGTTCTGTCTTCTGTCACTACTGAGAACTGGCTCCATCCTCTTTGCAATCACTGTTCACGTAGTTGAAGGCTTCTATTAAATCCCCTCTCAGTCTTCTCTCTTCCAAACTAAATAAGACCAGCTCCCTCAGCTTCTACCTAGAAGTCATGTGTCCGCAGCCCCCTAACGATTTTTGTTTCCCTCTGCTAGTGTCTCTCTAATTTGTTCACATCCTCTCTCTAGCAGTGGGCCCCAAAACTGGTCTCAGTACTCCAGATGTGGCCTCATCAGTGCCGAATGGAGGGGAATAATTACTTCCCTCAATCTGCTGGCAATGCTCCTACTAATGCAGCCCAGTATGCCATTAGCCTTCTTGGCAACAAGGACACACTGTTGGCTAATGTTTAGCTTATTGTCTGTTGTAACCCTGCAGAGCTGATGCCTGTATTGGTGAATGGGATTATTCTGTCCTAAATCCAGGACTTTGCACTTGTCCTAACTGAAGCTCATGAGATTTCTTTTGGTCCAGTCCTCCATTTTTTTTCTATGTCTTTCTGAATCCTAGCCCTACCCTCCAGCATCTCTACTACTCCCCCCAGCTTGGCATCATCTGCAAACTTGCTGAGGGTGCACTTCATCCCATCATCCATGTCACTGATGAAGATATTGAACAAAAACGGCCCCAGGACCAACCCTTGAGGCACTCCGCTTGACACTGGTTGCCAAATAAACATTGAGCCATTGATTATTACCCTTTGAACCCAATGATCCACCCAGCTTTCGACCCACCTCATACTCCATTCATCCAACCCGTAGTTTCTAAGCTTGTTTGCAGGAATGTTGTGGGAGACCATATCAAAAACCTTACTAAAGTCTAGATATATCACTTCCTCTCCCCACTTCTACAGAGTATGACATTCATAGAGCCAATCATAGAAGGCAACCAGGTTAACCTTTGAACCCAATGATCCACCCAGCTTTCGACCCACCTCATACTCCATTCATCCAACCCGTAGTTTCTAAGCTTGTTTGCAGGAATGTTGTGGGAGACCATATCAAAAACCTTACTAAAGTCTAGATATATCACTTCCTCTCCCCACTTCTACAGAGTATGACATTCATAGAGCCAATCATAGAAGGCAACCAGGTTAATCAGGTATGATTTGCCCTTGGTGAATCCATGCTGACTCTTCCTAATCACCTTCTTCTCCTCCTAGTGCTTAGAAATTGATTCCTTGAGGACCTGCTCTATGATTTTTCCAGGGACTAAGGTGAGGCTGACTGGTCTGTAGTTCCCTGGATCCTTCTTCCCTTTCTTAAACACAGGCACTATATTTGCCCTTTTCCAATCATTCAGGACCTCTCCTGTCCATCACAAGTTTTCAAACATAATGGCCAGTGGCTCTGCAATTACTTCTGCCAACTCCCACAGTACCCTTGGGTTTATCACATCTGGCCCCAATGACTTTTACATGTCCAACTTTTTTCTAAATAGTCCCTAATCTGTTCTTTCCCCACTGTCAGCTGCTCACCTCCTCTCCAAATTGTGCTGCCAGGTGCAGTAGTTTGGAAACTGACTTTGCCTGTCATGACTGAGGTAAAAAGGACAGTGAGTACTTCAGCCTTTTCTGCATCATCTGTTACTACGTTGCCTCAACTATTCAGTAAGGGGCCTGCATTTTCCCTGATCTTCCTCTTGTTGCTAACATAGATTTATAGAAACCCTTCTTGCTACCCTTCATGTTCCTTGCTAGCTGCTACTCCAACTGCTCCTTGGCCTTCCTGATTTCATCCCTCCATGCCCAAGCAGTCCTCCTATACTCCTCCCTAATCATTTGTCCAGGTTTCCATTTCTTGTAAGCTTCCTTTTTGTGTTTCAGCTCGCTGAAGAGTTATCTGCTAAGCCAAGCTGGTCTTCTGCAATGCTCATTAGTCTTCCTGCACATCAGGATGGTTTGTTCCTGTGCCCTCAGTAAGGTTTCTTTAAAGTACAGCCAGCTCTCCTGGACTCCTTTCCCCCCTCAAACTGATCTCCCAGGAAATCCTGCCCATCAGTTGCCTGAGTAAGTTGAAGTCTGCTTTTCTGAAGTCCAGGGTCCATACTCAGCAGCTCTCCTTTCTTCCTTTCCTCAGGATCCTGAACTCATTTTGTGGGCTCTGCTGCCCAAGTTGTCACTCACTTCTACATTCCCCACCAATTCTTCCCTGTTCGTGAGCAGCGGCTCAAAAAGAGCATGGTTCCTAGTTGTCCTCTCCAACACTTGCACCAGGAAGTTGTCCTCCAACATTCTCCAAAACTTCCTGGATTCCCTGTGCACTGCTGCATTGCCCTCCCAGCAAATGTCTGAATGATTGAATTCCCCCATGAGTGCCAGAGCCTGTGATTGGGGAAACTTAGACTGGCTGTTTGAAGAAAGCCTCACCTACCTCATCCTGGTCTGCTGATCTATAGTACATACCCATCACCACATCACTCTTGTTGCTCTTTCCTCTTACCCTAACCCAGAGACTTTGAACAGGCTTATCTCCAGTTTCATACTGGAGCTCTGAACAATCATCCATCTCTTTTACACAAAGCAAAACTCCTCTTTTTCTACCCCGCCTGTCCTTTCTAGACAGTTTATAGCCATCCGTGGCAGTGCTGCAGTCATGTGAGCTATCCCACCGAGTCTGTTATTCCAATCACGTCATAGTTCCATGACTGCACAAGGACTTCCAGTTTTCGTGCTTGTTTCCCAGGCTCTTTGCATTCATGTAGAGACACCTCAGGTGACTAGCCAATTGCCCTGTTTTCTCAGTATCCAACTATCTTATAGGAGTTTGGCTTCTTTTTCCTTACTAGTATGAAGATGTTCCAGAACTTCCGTCTTCTGATTCCACCTTTTCTAGATTCCACACTTTTTTCACAGCCAATTTAAATAAATGTATTCTTCTCCTAATGCCTCCTCTCCGAAGAGATACTGCCTAGTCTTCAGTCACCCAAGTAGCTTTTCTAAGCACCTGTTTCAATTTGAGTTCATCATTCTTGAGCATGCAGAATTGTATATAGTATTCCAGATGAGGTCTCATTAGGGCCACATACAATGGCAGTAATGCTTATTTGTCCCTACTGAAAATACATCATCTGATGTATCCTCAAATTGCATTTGATTTTTTTTTTTTTCTTCAGAGCTCCATCACATTGGTGGTTCATAGTCTTTTAATGGTTGACTAATGGTTTTGGAGCTTTTTTTTGCCTCTTAAGTCATTTCTAAGAGGTGACCTTCCAGCTTAGACAGTCATTCATATTAATGTCCAGAAGTGAATGACTTATTACTACTTCATTTCATCCCATTTATATTATTCCACCCCTCAAGATCATTCAGTTCTTCCTGTGTAATATTCTGGTCCCCCTCTATATTGGCAATGCCTTATAACTTTGTTCATCAGAAAATAATATTAGTACATTCCTAGTTTTGTGCAAGTTCATAAAATAAAATATTAAATATATTCTCTCAGTTTCAGAGAGGCTCCCTGCATTTTGATAGTGCCTACTAACACAGTTGCATATTCAGGTGCTGTATATTGTACAAGATGGTGCAAAATCTAAAATCCCAGTAAAGATTATACTGATGTTATGCAACAGAAGGCAGTTGTCTATTAATCAGAAGGAAATGTTCAATATTTATAGGTTTATTATTATTTATTCATTTACCATCCATATTTCAAAGGAACAAACAGAGATGTGCCTGTCAGAGTCTACTGTCACCTTGAAGGATAAATAAAATACGTTACACTCTGAGATGAGGTCACCCCTGCTGAAGTCAGTGGAGAGCTTATAGCAGTGATCATAAAAAGAGTGAATTATGTGGAGCCACTACAATATGGACCTCTTCTGCTTTCAAATCTGCAACCAAAGAGGGTAGTTTAAGCAACCTCCAACAAGCAACCCCCAAAATATTTCAGTATTATGTATAAAACACTTGCACTAATAGTGTTTTATACATTAAAACAGGAAGAGAGCCTGAATGTGAATAGGATACTGTATGGAAAGCAGAACTGCTTTTCCATTCTCTCCCTTCATCCACCCACTTTTTCAGTTTATCAAGAAGAGACCATGCAGAATGAAATGCCATTACTGCTGAATTCTTAAAACTTAAGGTGAACATACCTTCCAAACACAGTTGGTGATTTCTGTGGGTTAGTGTATTAATGCAGTAAAACTTCACATTTCTCCCTCCTACCAAGACTAGAGAATAATAAATGCAGATTGCATCAGAAATGTAGTTCACCATAATGGTACAACTTTTGGTTTCTGATTATTCATTGTAATAAAAGAATTGCAGATATCTTTGCATTTCCAAGCCAGCAGTCAGTACATTTCAGTGAAAAGAATGTAGAACAGCTTTGGTGAAAGTAGAGCAAAGTCTTTTATTTCATTTTCCATAATAGAGGAAATATGAATGTCTGTCCACAAATCTTACCTGGTTTCATATAAGAATCGTGGGATGAAATTGGCTAAAGTAGCTAAATTGTGCTTATCTGGTTCCTGAAAATTCAGAAAACCTGGAATGGATTTCATAATGCCAACAAAACCCTGGCACTTAAGCTTATCATGGATTCAGGTTTCATTATGAACATTTTGCATGAGAATTACAGAATGTCCTTAGCTGTGCTTCAACGTTGCATTTTTTTTTGTTAATTAATCAAGCATCTTAAATACCCAATTTATAAATACTATGGTTGTTTGACTTGGGAAGGGTATGAGGAAGGTAACTAATAAATGGATATAGTAACTACTAATTTTAAATAAAGCCATTTTTCTCAACAAAATCTTTGCCTTGTATCAAAGGTCCCATTATTTTGTTCTAATAATTGAAAGCTTTTAATGTGATTCTACTATTTATCTGTAGTAGGAATTTGATGTGCAGTCAATGACACACTGTTCAATTTTTGGCTAGTACCTGTAGAAATAATTGCTATGTCAGTCCTTTGCCTCAATTACTTGTGATAAATATACTTTTGGATTAGGCAATATGCAGTCAGAACTAATGAGAAATGTCAGGTTTTGGTTAAAAATGAGAACTGAAAGATCTCTGCAGGTTATTATCACTTTGAAGGATTGTGGTTACTCTCCATTATTCCCTCTACTATTGTTGAATTGTCCAATTTAAGTGAATAACAATGCATTCTTTTTAGAAACTGTTGGCGAGAGCCAAGGAAATAAAATGTAATGGAAGGATCTGTTATACAAAGGGGCTGCTGCAGATAAAGGACATTCATGAAGTTAAGAGATAACAGGCAGGAGGCAAATATGCAATCCAAGCAGTCTCTAAGCCTCACAAATTTCTTAGATCATCATCGGCTATCCCTTGATATGAGGATGATGTCTGCAAGGGGGGAATTACTGGTGAGTTTTAAGATGGTTGAGGGGTCTAATCTGTGCTCTGCCAGTTTTTCCACAAATATAACAAGAGGTGCTTTGTGGAGGGCACAACTGTTGGCCAGGATGTTGTGTACTTTCCTTCTTCCTTTGCCGTTTGTCAGCTTCCTGAGCAAGATAGTTCTCTTCAAAGTGGGCTGTAGCTTGATGTATGATGCAGCACCATTGAGACCTGTTACCAGCCAGCACTTCCCCAATTTGCTGTGTTGATACCACTCTTCTTAAGGTATGCTTTCAGGGTGTCCTTGTAGCACTTCCTGTCTTCTGTGGGTCCCCTTACCATGACTAAGATGAGAGAGGACTTGCTTTGGGAGATAAGCATCAGTCATCTACACACAGTGGCCAGCCCAGTGGAGTTGATGTTTTATGAATTTTGCCTCAGTGCTATGTTAGCTGCAGAGAGGATGCTGACATTGGTGAAGTGGTCTTCCTATCTAATGTGAAGGATCTTCATGGGGTAATGCTGATGGAAGTATTCCAGGAGCTTAAGGTGGCTTCAATATGTCACCCATGTATCGCACCCATAGAGGAGCATGGGAATCACCAGTGCACTGTAGACCAGGATCTTAGTTTCCACTTGCAGATCTCAGTCAGCAAAGGCACGGCAAAGCAGCTTTCTGAAGGATACACTAAGACAGTGAATCCTATGTTTGATTTCTACATCAAGACTGACTGAGTGGGAAAGGTGACTGCCAAAGTATGAGTCTCAATGTTTTACCAGTGGTAATTTACATTTACCAGTGGTAATTTGTGGGGGTAGGAGGGCAGTTTGTGCTGGGGCAGGCTGATGAAGCATCTTGGTTTTCCCAGTGTTAAAGGAGTGGCCTAGGCTGTGATAGGCACCTGAAAAAAAGGTCGAGGGTGGACTGCAAATCAGTCTCAGTGTGTGTGAGGATAACACAGGTGTCAACATACTGAAGGTTGGTAATGCCAGTCTTGGTAACCTGTTTTGCTGTGAAGGTGCCACAAGTTGAAAAGCAAGACAGTTTCCCAAGACTGGCATCACCAACCTTCATTATGTTGACACCTGCATTATCCTCACACACACTGAGACTGATTCGATACTCAACCCCAATTCCAGGAGGAAGGCAGTCATGGATGAGAATCAAAATCACAGCAAGATAAAAGAGGGTTGGAGCAATAATGCAGCCCTGCTTGACACTAGTACAGATGGTAATTGGGTCTGTCTCTGATCCATTGCAAGGGACTGTGGCGGTCATCCCAGCATGGAGTAGCCTGAGGACACTGAGGAACTTCAGTGGACAACCAAATCAAACCTAGCCAACACCTTCCATAAGGCTTCATGATTGATGGAGTCGAAGGCCTTAGTTAGGTCCATGAATGCCATAAACAAGTCCTGGCATTGCTCTCTACACCAGTGGTTCCCAAACTGTGGTACACATACCACCAGTGGTACACAGATGACCTGGAAGTGGTACGCAGAAGGCTGGGAGGAGGGGCTGCACACACCCAGAGCCCAGCAGCAGCCTGCTGAATGCATCCTGTTGCCCACAGCCAGGAACACAGCACCCAGTAGGTAGGTGTGGGGGTGGGGCAAGGTAGATCAAGGCCACCACAGTGAGGGGGGAAGGGGGACAGAGTCAGGGACTGGGGTGAATGGACCCCCAGGGAGAGTGGTGCGACAGTCAGAGCCCGGGCAGGTCATCCAGGGGCATAGGGAGGCACACACCCTGGGGCAGACATAGGGGGCACATGCCCCCTGGATCTATGCATGGAGCAGAGGTAGTCTGCTGCTGTTCACTGGGCTCCGCACCACACTGCCTCTGGCTCGGGAGCCTCACACAATGCCATGTGCTTGCTGTGTTCTGGCTGTGCTGCATCCTCTGCCCGCCTGGCAGTGGCAGGCACATGGCATCTTGTATGGCTCTGGAGGCAGCTGTAACATGGTGCAGAGCACTACAGCAGCCTGCTGCTGCCCAGGGGTTTTCTCCCCCCAGCCCCATGGCAAGACTGGCACAAAGATAGCCTGGGCCTTTCCAGGGATGCAGGGTGGCTCCCCCCAATGTGTGCACCCTAATGCAGGCATGGGGGGGGCACATGCCCCCCAGATCTGTGCGTGGGGGGAGGCAAGCTACATGCTGGGCTCTGCACCACATGGTGCTGCCTCCAGACCTGCATTGGAAGCCATATGCCTGCCGCCATTGGGTGGGCAGAGGCACTTGGCCAGTGCGTGGTATGCACATGGTGTCCCACACAGGTCTGGAGACAATGGGAGCAGCAGTGCAGTGCAGAGCCCAGCATGCAGCACGCCACCTGCCATGCCTGCCCCAGAGTGTGCACAGCACCCCCACTGCTCCACCCCCACTGCCACTGCCTCCAGACCTGTGTGGGGATGCCATCTCCCTCCCCGCGCCTCTCCCTCTCTGTGTTCCCTCCCTCTCTCTTTTCTCTTCCCCTCTCATCACAACATATTTAACAAAAAAGAATACACAAGAACCAGGGTAGTGGGGGTGTGCAAAATGGGTGGTATTTGATTTGGTTTCGGCCCAAATCAAGAACAGTGATTCAATTCATTGATTCGGATCAATGTCCCCAATTCGATTAGGCTAAATCCAAATCTGAAGACTTGATGCTGATTCAGAGAATCAGCAATTTGGCCACAGGCACAGCTTTAAATGTTTTTTTCTACATACCTCAAGGTACCAGGCATTGCCCGTGAACACTGCGATGGTTGGGTGCAAGGAACATCCCACAGGAGCTTGGGTGGGGGCCCACATGCTCTGTGGTGAACCTGGAAATGGACCAGAGTACTTCCAGTCCATTTCTGGGTCTGCCAGGGGTCACACGGGGCAGGGGCACACCTCCCAGGCTCAGCACTCAGCCATGGGGGATCCCAGGTGCCCCCCCAAGACCCAAGAGGCACCAGTTGCCGAGCAGGAGTGGGCAGGTGGGGCCCAGTGTGCTCCCTGGCGGATCTGGAAGTAGACCAGAAGTGCTTCTGGTCCACTTCCAGGTCTGCTGCCAAGTGTACTTGGGAGCCCCTCACACTCCTGCGGGATGCTCCATCCACCCCAGCATCTCAGTATTCATGAGCCGTCTGCTACCTTGAAGTATGTAGAAAAAACATTTAAAGTTGTGTCTATGTCCAAATCACCGAATCTTTTCTGAATCGATTTGGAGGGTTCCAAATTGATTTGGAGAGATTAAAAGGTCTCCTGATTCAGTTCTAATTCGGAGATTCAGCCACCAAATCAGGCTGAATCGAATCAGGGACCGAAGCTTCGCACAGCCCTAAAGGGTAGTATATGAAATTTTATTTATTCTCACCAGGTTTAGAATTTTTTGAAAACCTGGTAATTACTGTAAAAAAAAAACAAAGAAAAAAAAAGCATCAGCAGCAACATTTATGATTATTAATATGCAGTGCATCCTGCCACGTACCCTCCGCCCCAATTTTGTTTTTCTGGTGTGCTGGCACTCTGGCACCTTACAGGGTACTCATTGTAATTTTTTCAGTACTCCAGCCAAAAATGTTGCCTACCCCTGGTTTACATAGTCTTTTTTCCAATTTCCAATTGTTTTGTATGGCTCCCATAACTGATAAAACTATGTTGTATGATTACTAAATGTTTTGATGTTGTTTTAATACATAGTCTGTTACCTGTGTGTATGAAAAATTTGCTGGTGGTACTTAAGGCTGTATCATTTCAAATTTGTGGTATTCAGTCTGTCAAAGTTTGAAAACCACTGCTCTACACTTCTCTTGGAACTGTTGTGCAACAAAAATCATGTTGGTGGTACTCCAAGATGGTCTAAAGCTACACTGAGATTCTGGAAAGACATTTTCAGCAAGGGGGAGGAGGCAATTCAGAAGGATGCGAGTAAGAATCTTCCCACCAATGGAGAGGAGGGAAGTGCCTTGGTATTTCCCACATGCTGACTTGTCCCCTTTCTTGAAGATGATCACAATGTTAGCATTCTTTAGGTCAGGTGAAACTTCCTAGTTAACCCATATTTTTATGAGAAGTTTGTGAAATTTTTGCACTAGTGCTGTTCCACCAGCTTTGAAGACCTCTGTGGGGATGCCATCTGGACTTGGCACCTTCTATTGATCTTAGTCTGAGTGATGACACTCCAAACTTCCTTGAAGGATGGAGAGATTGGCAAGACATTTTATGACTGGGTGTTGAGGGATGGACTTGATGGTGGCAGCTGAGACCTCAGATTCACAGCTGAGTAGAGTCTTGAAGTGCTCCTTCTAGCGTTGCTTGATGGATACATTGTTGGCAAGAAGGATGGAGCTATCCTGGGATTGCAAGGGAGTTGGGCCATGTTTCAATTGGCCAAAGCCCAACCCCCTTGCTATTGGAACATGGATGGCTTTTATTGCTTGAAAGAAGCTTCTTATGTCATGTCAATCAGTGAAACTCTGGATCTCCATGGCCTTCACATGCCACCACTGGTTCTTGGTGTCCTGTAACCTCCTCTGAACTACAGCTTCATGCCGGTGGTAAGCCTCTCATTTTTGCTGGTTGGAGGTTTCATTTTGCCAACTGCAGAATACGGCTCTCTTCTGATGGATAAGTGCTAGGATTTCCTCATTGTTCTCATCAAACCAATCTTGGAGATAGCAAGTGGAGTATCCAGTTGATTCAGCACATGCCTTGTGAATAACATTCTTAATCTCCTTCCAATGTGCCTGGATGTCCTTGATGTCATCATGTAGGTAAGAGAGCCTCTCAGTAAGGCATTGCTGAGGAGCCTCGCATCTAGCTTGCTTTTGGAATGCCTTGATGTTAAATTTCTTCCGCATTCCCTATGGTATTGTGGTGCAAGCAGCATATACATGATTGATCTGACTAAACGCTAGTCAATCCAGCAGTCATCTGCACCCCTCAGGGCTAGGGTGATATGGACATCAGTACAATCATGGGCTCTGACACTAATATAGTCAAGACGGTGCCAGTGATTGGAACATGAATGTTTCTAAGTGGTCTTATATTTGTCACTCTATCTGTAGAAGTTATTCGTGATGAGCAACTCATGCTCTGCACATTTTCTAAGGAGAAGGATAACATTAGAGTTGACTTTCCCCACCCCCTCTTTCCCAATGGTGCCACTCCAGAGTGCAGAATGTCACCCAACTCTTGCATTGAAGTCACCCATGAGGATGAGCTTGTCTTCCTTGGCAGTGGCAGTCAGGACTGTATCAAGAGCGGAGTAGAACTGTTCCTTGTTGACTTCTTCATCATCAAGCGTGGGGGTGTACGCACAGATGATTGTAACACACTGGTTGTTACTGAGCCTGAAACAGAGTCATAAGGCATTCATTAATGCCCTCAGGAAGTTCTGAAAGCTGGCTGACAATCTTGCTCTTGATGGCAAAGCCAACCCTGTAAATGCACCTCTCTTCAGGTGACTTTCCTTTCCAAAAAAAGGCTCAGCCACCTCCTTTCAGCTGGCCTTCATCTGCCCAGTGGGTCTTGCTTAGGGGAGCAATATCAATGTCACATCTTGCAAGTTCTCTAGCTACTATGGTGGTTCTTCTTTCAGGACCTCACTGTTCAAAGAGTTCATGAGAGTGCAGACTTTCCATGTGGCAAACTTCACTACTTTATTTTGTGGGTTTCAGCTGCAAGTACAGCATCCCACTGGATGCAGCAATCCAGCAGGGTGGGGGGGGGCGTTGAGACAGCCTATGTTTAGGGTACCTTTTCTAGCCCCTTACCCATTAAGGGGGAGCAGAGGGGATCTTAAAGAGAACTGCTCAATCATGGCCACAGCTGCCGAATTTTACTTTTGTCTCAGTAAGTGCAAAACAACTATCACACGATCCCTGCCTATATGCAGATTTGTGTCTAGGGACTCCCAGAAATCACTGTTCTTGTCCCCACCACCACTCATCCATCACCACAGGATTTGGTTTGTGAGAAATGTTAACATCCCTGGCAGAGGCCTGTGCATGACATCTTTTAACATGGGGAAGCCAGTGTGCAAGCAACAACCACACAAACTTGACAGGAGGGAGCCCTGAACCCAGTGGCAAGGATGTCCAAGACAACCAAGATAACAGTCAGGAGGCAAATATGCAATCCCAAAAGTCTCAAAGCCTTACAAAGTTCTTTTTGTAGATTTCAGCTGCAAGTACAGTATCCCACTGTACACATTTATAAGAACCCAGTTAATCCGTCCCATTTGGAGACTAGTCACTTTTGCACCATAGCTACTGGTTTTATTATTAAGTTGGTCTCTTGTGCACTGAATGCCTTCTAACCTCAGGAGAACACATGCAACTGCCATTTTGACCAATGGGAAATGTGCGTGAATAACCAAGGAGAGAATGAGTCTTCATACACTGTCAAAGTTGTGGAAGATTTAACTTTTGAAATGCACTTTGAATTTCTCAGTGGTCCCATAGCATCAAATTTAAAAAAGCACTGATGCTGAACAGTTTTAAAAGACTTCTTTAAAATGTTACCCTTCTAGATTAAATGAATAAAAACAGGGAAAACTTAGAATGTGTCAAATAATTTCCTTCAGTCTTATCCCACTCTGTTGTTCTGAGTTGTAGCAGAGCTCTTTGAAAACTGGCTTATTTTATCTGCAGCCAAACCCAACTAGACACAGTACTGATAGTTGTTGTCTGTGGCAGTTAAAACCACAGCATGTAATTTATGCTAGAATTAGATCATTATAAACATTCTTTGCTTTTCTCTCTCTTACTTCAGAACATGTTTATAATGCATTTAATCTTACAGGGTTGGGGTAGTTTTAAACATAGTATTGTCCCCTGTGGTTGGATTTATTCTAGACAAGCTCAGAGACCCAATGATGAGAAGCAAAGCAGGAATATAGGTTGTCAAGCTGGAAAGCCCTTATGGGGACAGGGCAGAATGGCTAAGAATTAACAAGGATCCTGTCACAGAGCCTGGCTTCAGGGCCACCCATTGTACCCCCTTGCATCCCCACCTGTCCTGATTACCCATTCTGGCCTCTCAGGGTGTCAGCCTGCTGTCTCACCTGCCATATCTTGAGTTAAATGATACCAGTGGGAGAACTGCCATCAGAGGCAAGTGAGATTTGGATATGTCACCTGGTCCTGCTTTGCATCAGACTTTGGTTCTCTGCCCTGAGCAGGATTCCTCTTCTTGCTCTCAGTCTTGGCCTCAAAATGGCCCACTGGACTCTGGGGCTTCAACCCCTCCATACACAGTCTGACTCCATCACTAAGTCTTATTGTCCTTAATCATGACCCTACAGACCTTAGTCACCTTAAGGATGACTTAAACATGTGACTTGAGGGCTCTGGTCATGGCCTCCAGCCCCCCCCCTAGCCACACATATGCCTCACAGGTGTTACTCTGTTTCCTTTACTGGGCCCTCTGGCCTTATGCTGGGTTCAGCCCACTGAGTCCCCGACTCTTGCATGGCTACTATCTCCAGCCTCGAAGCTACTTAGCTTTAGCCCTATGCAGTCCACCAGAGCCAGAGCCTATAAACTACTGGGCTTTAGCATATGCAGCCCACCAGATCCTGGACCCTTGCAAGGCTCTAGCCTGACCTCAGCCCTTTATAACATAGTGTGCTTCCCAGGCATCCCACCCATAGCCTCCATCCACTCCTGTAGCCATACCCAAACTTCCAGTTCCTGGTCTTTCCAGGTCCCAGCAAACTCCTACCCTCTATCTGCTGACTCCTATGCAGCTTCCAAGACTGGCTGGAGTTCTGTTCTCAGCAGAGGTCAAGGCCAGACTGAGATCTCTGGCTCAGAAGCCAGGCTTCTAGTATGCTGGGGCTCCACCTCTTCCAGTTACATGGTTTCCACCTTGCCCAGGGGTTTCTGATCAGCCTGCTCTGATTTACTGCAGTCTGCCCAACTGTCCTTCATCTGCTTCTCACCTACCTGCCTGCCCAAAGCATCTTATGAGGGAGTGGGGCATTTTGCCCCAGATAGCTCTCTAAGCCTCTCCTTCTTTTCCTCTACATTGCTCATCTCTCTGTAGCTGGAACCCCCACCCAGCTGCCTATACCACACAGGAGCCCTCTAATGCTGCCCTCATTATCCCTGCTCTCTTATTTTCCTTGGAGTTAAGGGACCCTGCTACAGAACCCTAGCTATATCTTAGGGTTATCTTCCCTAGACTACACCCTGGATGATCAATAATGGTAATGCTGCCTGCCTTCCCCATGGGTTAAATTACTCATGGGGCAAAGTAAAATCAACCAATACAAGAGTAATAATATCCACAGCACAGTCCAAGAAAATAAGAGTTCAATCCAGTATCTCTGAAATTTTTAAGTAAGCATTTAAATTAAGCATAGAAAGCTGCTTTTAAAACACAGTAAACTCCCTTTTTATTGCTAACTACCTCAGATGCTTTGAAGTGTGCTAAAATACCACAGGCAATTAAATCACATTATGAATTTGTCAGATTTCATTGTTTAGAAAACAGCTGCTGTTGTGTTACATGAGTCTAGTAAATGTCTAAACACACAGCAATCCTTTTTGTTCATTGTTTGAACAGGGCACAGCAGGCCAAACTGATTTGCTTCATTACTTTTAAATAAAATTACATTTTTTTTCACTTTCTAAGTGAATTTAGGATTTGGAATGTATGGGAAGGAGAAAGGAAGAAACCACACTTCTTCTGGCTAAGATCTTTTAGTCTTTACAAAGTTTTATTGTAAAGGATTTTTTTAGGGCCAATAATAAAAATGTGGCATAACAGGTTACAGCAGAATTGCTCCAAGGCTCCAAAACTATAGGTATTCAGGAGATCTCTACTGCATTGGGTTTAATTTTTTTGCAGCCACCGGGAAGCAAACGCATCTCACTGATTTACACAACCAAATCTCAGAAAAGCTGATATGTATGTACTTGATGAGCTGAACCTAAAAATATCATGTGGGGCTTTAGATACTGCTAGCTGTATTTTTGCTGTTTACAGTATAGGTCATTGACCTGGGCAGATACAGGATTTTGAAAAGTGGGGCACAGATGGTGTGGTGCATCGACACATATAACACAACTCCTATTTTTCTCCCATTAACAAGAAAATGGAAGCTTTACTAATATGCTAGGGGTCTAGGACTATATTATTCAGTTTAAAATCAAAGCAGTGGCAGTGAAGCAGGAGCTAGCAGGAACAGCTAAGAGAATTACAGAAGAAGAGATACCTTGATTAGTGGAACATCAAGGCCAATATAAAGGAGAGAGAATCATTAAGCCTTGTGGAATGAAGCGTCTAGAAGGAATCAGATAGATTATAGTGAGCCATAAAGTCAGTTGATTTTTCTCACTGCTGCCTGTATAGATGCAATGCTGCCACTGCTGGCCAGTTGGTTTTAAACTTTGGGTAGAATAAGAATCAAAGCAGGTGCTGCTGTATCACTGCACCCCTCTTGATCTGCCCCTGGTCATTGCTGCCTTTTAGAATAAACCTTTACTCATTCCTAGCCATCAAGTCTGTTTTGTTTTGTTTAATGATTTATATTAACAAGCAGATCCCAGTTTAGAAGACAGAAAAATGAAATGTGTCCTTTCAGGAGTGTGAAATATATTTCAAACTCCTGAAAGGACACATTTCATTTTTCTGTTTTGTTTTGTTTAATGATTTATATTAACAAGCAGATCCCAGTTTAGAAGACAGAAAAATGAAATGTGTCCTTTCAGGAGTGTGAAATATATTTGAATACATAATAGGCATGGGTATTCAGCTTTCTTAGCAAGGGATGTACTTTAAATGGAGCTATGCCACTTTACACCTGCTGAGGGTCCAGCCTACTTGGATCAACTAGAATAATTATATGATTTAAAAGATTAGTTTTCTGTTGCCCTGAAGAAAGGCAAGGGAATACAGGGAGTTTGAATTAAACTCACTGCCATAAGGTGTCTCATGGGTCCAGTGTATCAGCATAACTTCTAAATGCTTCAGCTCTGTCCATTTGCAGGTCTTTGCTACCTTTCCCTATCTCATGATTTATACTGTGCCTATCAATGTGGAACTTAAGCTCTGAAGTATCAGTTCCCTTTCCTGTATGTGCAATGTGTTGTTGCGAAGCTCTCCCTAATGTTACATGGTGGAATAAACCAGAATTAGAACTAAGGTGTCATATGACTTTCAAGTGCTAGCTGAGTTTTCCTCACCTATATATTTTTTAAAATGTATTGCAGCACTTCACAGTGTTCAGTGATTTCAGTCTGTGCCTGCATTTCCCATTTTGAGACACAGACAGGACTTTCCATTGTTCTCCAAAGTCTCACTTCCATATATATGTAGACAGAGACTCAGCACATCTTTCTAGCTTTCCTTTCGTATAAGACAGTAAGTAGTACCCCTGGGTAGCAAAGAGCCAGGCCATTTTTGTGCCAGTCACGTCAAAGCTATCTATATATAAAATATGGAATCTAGCTGCTGTGGTTTTGCAGAAAACCTTCAGATTTTGATGCAAATTTCATAGATTTCATAGACATTAGAGCTGGAAGGGACCTCAGAAGATCATCGAGTCCAGCCCCCTGCCCAAAGGGCAGGAAGTCAGCCGGGGTCATAGGATCCCAGCAAGATAAGCATCCAGTTTGCTCTTGAAGGTGTTCAATGTAGGCGCTTGACCCACCTCCAGTGGCAGGCTGTTCCAGACCTTGGGGGCTCGGACAGTAAAGAAATTCTTCCTTATGTCCAGCCTGAAACGGTCTTGTAGTAGTTTATGACCATTCGACCTAGTCGTCATCACTTGGGGTGCTCTGGTGAACAAACATTCCCCCAGATACTGGTGGTCACCCCTGATAAACTTATAGGTGGCCATCAGATCACCACTGAGCCTGCACTTTTCCAGGCTAAAGAGCCCCAGGGCTCTCAGCCTGTCATCGTAGGGTCTGCTTCCCTGACCTCTGATCATGCACGTGGCTCTTCTCTGGACTCTCTCAAGCTTCTCCACATCCTTTTTGAATTGTGGAGCCCAAAACTGGATGCAGTACTCCAACTGCGGCCTCACTAAGGTCGAGTAAAAGGGGAGAATGACATCCCGGGATTTGCTTGAGAAGCAAATGTGACCCATGCAACCATATACCTGAGTGTTCAGAGGCTGAAAGGGTGAACCAAAGGATGAACTACCTCATTCATTTCAGTGCTTTCTAGCTCACATGCTGTGTCTACACTATGGAAGCTGATGCTACTTTAACTTGAGATGCACCTCTGCTTGTAGATAGACTTTTTCTACTGTCGCAATTACACTGTTTCCCCCAAATGACTGAAGCTCTGCAGGCAGAACTGTGTCCATACCATTGACAGGATCATGAAAGCTCTGGGGTTTGTTTGTTTTTTTCTTCACACTCTGTAGCCCACATAACTCAGCAGGTAGAACGTTATAATGGAGACAGGCTAAATGTTGATGTTCAATATTTTATGTCTCAAAGGATAGGGGGGATAGGAAATAGCATATCATGAAGATCTAAAATAAAGTTACTGAAAGGGGAGAATGGCCTGCATCTATGGGGTTGCAATGGACTAGCCAAAAGGCAGTGGAAAAGATGCATAAATTAAGACCAACCTTTAAGAAAACATTGAGAGTTTACAATAAAGCTCAGTTTACTTAATTTTCCTGAAGGGGCCATGACTTTCATAGGTTTGGAAATTAGCGTCCATACTGTTATTCTCCCATAAAGTTAGTTAAGCTAAAGCAGGGTTTTCAAACATGCGGCAGTAGGATGATAGCAGCATTAACCCCCATAGCTGCTAAAGTTTCTTTGTCAGTGATGCCAGCCCCTGAGAAGTTAACCCCACCTCCACTCATCCTCCGGTCAGAGGTGGATCATCCTGCCTGGTTTGCATCCAACCCACAGGGCCAAATGAGTTTCATATCTCTGAGCTAGAGGAACATTGAGAATGGGGGTAGAGGGCTGCTGCTCCAGTGCTAATCACAGAAGGGAGATGGGATTTGAAAGATGGGGTAAATTTTGAGCTATGTGGTGAAATATAGAAGCAGTGTCAGAGGCAGGAAACAGTTGGGGACTAGGAAGGCTGTGCAAAGATACAATTGTGAGAGGCTGATAGATGTAATACAACAGAGCATTTCTCATTAAGCCTCCAATAGTTTACCAGAAACTCTAGAAGGATGTATGATACTAACAGAAGTAACATTGCAAAGAAGTTTGAAGGTGGAATCGAGGAGTTTGGACTTGAGGCAGAATGAAGCTGTAAACCAATTAAAGGACTTGAAAGTAAATGTTTAAATTGGGGAGAGCAGGAATAAAAACCTGTGGTACCCTTGTCCTGCTTGCCACAATTATGAAATGCATAATGAGCCCTTCTTATGCCTGGTAGATTCCCCCCATAAGGAGTAGCCTAGCTGGCCAGTCCATCTTCAAACTTTAGCTGATCTCCCCCAGCTGTTGTAGGGGCTGAAGATAGTTTATATCACAGTCCCTCATGCCCATCTGACTTTACTATTCCTGGAAACAGGACTTCTTGCCTTCTACCTGCAGAGTTTGTGGAGTGAATTGGTCTCTATATTTGTTTACCCATGAGTCCTGCCACAAACAAGTTTAATAGGAGTATCCCCTCAATGCTAATTTTCTGCTTAGAGCAAATTTAAATGTTTTACCTCACTAGGTATTGAAAAAATCCCCAATTAAGACCAAAGTGGAATCTCCAAATTTGCCAAGGTTTGTTAACATATTTAGTGTCAGCATGCTGCCTACTTTGGCTTAAAATGAGCAACACTAATAGAAATGTCATCGTTGATTCCTTGCAAAATATCTGTTTTCCTTTGAAAGTTAATTACTGATTTTGAACTGTCTGAAATGAGGCTTAATGATGGCCTTCTCATAATTCTGACAAATGATCGACTGATTAGAACAAACTTTACACAGATTTAAATGTGAAATAATTACAACGTGCTTCCTTTTTCTGTGGTCCTTAAAAGACAATGTCACAGATTAGCTGTTTCTTTTCTGGACCTTAGACAATGTTAGAATTACAGTATCAGAGCAGTGCAATAAAAGGCTGTTTTGAACACTCTTTGCAGATCATTCTCAAGTTTGTAAATAAGTGAAACAAGCAACTATAGTTCTCTGGAATAAGACAAGAGAGGTAGATATGGAACAAGTAGAGAGAGGGGAGGAAGGCAAGAGTGACAGTATTGGTAAGCTGAGGCTGTGTAATGGCTCAATGAAGCTTCCAAGATGGATTCTATTTTTCTTAAGATGACTGAGCAAGAGATGTTGGTGAGTCATTAATATGTCACTTGCTTTGCCTCAGTGACTGGATGATGGATGTATGGGTGGATGCTTGGATTCAATTTTATTTCATCCTAGTGGGCACAGTTATGCCCTCCCTTGCTCCTCAGGTCTCCTGCAACTCAGCAAACATTTATTCTGCCTAATTCAGCATATCTCCTAGGTGCTCTTGCCTTGCTTCATTCTGGGCCAACCAGGCTCACTTTGTGAGCTGCGCCAGCTAGCGTTATAAAGAAGCTTTATCCTACACCCCTATCCCAGAGGTTCTTCCAATATCCAGGGCTCATGGCCTGGGCTCTGCCAGTCACACTTTAAGAAACCACACTCCTGTGTATCCCTCTGTAAAGGTACATCCTTGGGTTCATTCACCTTCGTTATTCATGACTCTGGCACCATTCACCATACAGCACAGAGTGTCAAGGGCCTGCGGTAAGGCAGTAACCCTTGATTTCAAGAGGGCCAACTTCAACGAGTTGAGGAGATTAGTAGGAGAGGCACTGGGGTCCTGGAGAGTTGGGGAACTGGGTGTCTAAGATGAGCGGTCATTCCTTAAGAAGACGATTCTCCGTGCCCAAGGGGTGACAGTCCCAATGAGAATCAAGGGGGACAAGAATGCTCAAAAGCCCCCCTGGCTCACCAAAGGCATTCAGGAACGTCTGAAAACAATGCCGGAAAGCCAAAAAAGTGGCATACACTCAGTGGAATGGAGGAGCTATCACCAAAGAGGAGTATACTTCCATTGCTCGGGCTTGTAGGGGGCTGTTAGAAAAGCTAAGGCAGATACGGAATTAGGGCTAGCATCAAGGATCAAGGACAACAACAAGTCCTTTTTTAAATACATAGGGAGTATGAAGAAAGCACCGGGTAACATGGGGCCCCTGCAGGATACGCTTGGCAATCTGGTGGTTGCACCAGAGCAAAAGGCAGACATTTTTAACAATTTCTTTGCCTCTGTTTTTTTGTGCAGGGACCAGGACTCCCCCGCTGAGATTCAGGATGGACTCAGGAGTGACTCTGACAGGCCGAGGGTCAGGGAGGACTGAGTTAGGAAACTTCCGGAGGGGCTGGACATGTTCAAATCAGCATGTCCAGATGCTCTCCACCCCAGGGTGCTGAGGGAATTGGCAGGGGTTATCGAGGAGCCCCTGGCACAGCTTTATGAGCATTCGTGGTGCTCAGCCAGGTGCCAGACAACTGAAAGAGGGCCAATGTGGTCCCCATTTTCAAAAAAGGGAGGAAGGAGGACCTGGGCGACTGTAAGCCCATTAGTCTTACTTCGATCCTGGGGAAGATCTTTGAGAAGATTATCCAGTAGCACATCTGGGAAGGACCAGCAGGGGGGATGATGCTCAGGGGCAACCAGCATGGGTTCATTAGGGGCAGGTCCTGTCAGACCAACCTGATTGCCTTCTATGATCAGGTCACAAAATCATTGGACGCAGGTGTCGTGGTGGATGTAGTCTTTCTGGACTTCAGGAAGGTCTTTGACACTGTCTCGCACCCCATTCTCATTAAAAAGCTAGGCATCTGTGGCTTTGATACCTACACAGTCAGATGGGTTGCAAATTGGCTGAGGGGCCACACCCAGAAAGTGGTGGTGAATGGGTCATATTCAACCTGGAGGGATGTGGACAGTGGAGTCCCCCAGGGCTCGGTCCTTGGACCCACACTGTTTAATCTGTTTGTTAGCGACTTGGACGAGGGAGTGAAAACCACCCTGTTCAAATTCGCTGATGACACCAAGATCTGGGGTGAAGTGGGCATGGTAGAAGGGAGGGACAGGATACAGCTGGACTTGGACAGGTTACAGGGGTGGGAAAATGAGAATAGGATGGGATTCAATACTGACAGTAAGAACCAGCAGCATACCTATAGGCTGGGGAACTCCTTTCTCAAAAGCACAATGGCAGAAAGAGATCTTGGAGTCATTATCGATTCCAAAATGAACATGGGCCGCCAATGCGAGGACACGGTCAGTAGGGCTAACCACACCTTGTCATGCATCCACAGATGCATCACAAGTAGGGCCAAGGAGGTGATCCTCCCCTTCTATGCAACACTGGTCAGGCCACAGTTGGAGTACTGTGTCCAGTTCTGGGCGCTGCACTTTAGGAGAGATGTGGCCAGTATCGAGAGGGTCCAGAGGAGGGCCACTCACATGATCAGGGGGCAGCAGGGCAGACCCTATGAGGCGAGGCTACAGGACCTGAACCTGTTCAGCCTTCACAAGAGAAGGCTGAGAGGGGACCTGGTGGCCATCTACAAACTTACAAGGGGGAACCAGCAGGGAATGGGAGAGACCCTGTTCACTTGTGCACCTCCTAGAGTAACAAGAAATAATGGCCATAAGTTGTTTGAGAGTAGGTTCAGGCTGGACATTAGAAGACACTATTTTACAGTTAGGGCAGCTAGGATCTGGAACTAACTTCCAAGGGAAGTAGTGCTGGCTCCTACCCTGGGGGTCTTTAAGAGGAGGCTTGATAATTACCTAGCTGGGGTCATATGAGCCCAATATTCTCTCCTGCCCATGTCAGGGGGTCAGACTTGATTATCTGCTTAGGTCCCCTTCCGACCCTACATCTATTAATCAACGACTTCTCCTGTACCTACCCAAAACAAACCCAAACTCCAGCAAGAGAGAGAGAGAAGTGTTGAACATAAGGGCTATTGCTTTTCCTTCCTCCTTATTACCATAGCAATTCCTTTGACTGTGAACCAGTTCAGTTCCATGGCATAAACAAGAGGCATGACACTAAGGAGCCATGTCCCTTTCATGGCCAAGTTCTGCATTACAAAAGGGGACACAGCATAGGCATGGAAAATAAAAAAAGGGTTGGGAGTGGAACCAAAGTTTCACCACTAAAGATCATCCCAGCCTCCTCTTCTTCTCCATGGTTTTGGGGACCTGTGTAGTGTAGAAACACAGATGGAATTATATCCATAATAAAGACTTGTCTTCATGATGTCATATTGTGTGCAGGTCTAATGTGCCATCACACAAAAACCTAGGAAGTACCATCTTGGGTTTCCTCAAATTCTCACTTATTGTTGCAATTGCCTATTAGTATTATTTCTTAGTTCAGTGCTCTGCTATAATAAATAATTTTACTAGACTGTTATTTTGTAACATGGGGAGTTTCCTGGTTCATGGATGACTGGTGGTGTTCTCTTTCCTGGTCACTGGTAGTCTTTCTGTCTCTCTTTCTCTGCAGCCATCATTTGGACTATTACTTGCATTTTCTTGCCTTCAGTCTTTTAGGCAGATAGCAAGTTTTATGTCCTGGGCAAAACCCTGCTGGGAGCAGTGGATCAGGAGACAGTGGCCTCTAGTGGTCAGTTTTATCTGCCCCAGGGACTCAAAAGACCTCTGCTGCTGTTGCCATGTCACTGTTTTCTTGCCTCAGCTGCTGCTGCTACAGTGGCACACAGGCTGCTCCTGTACAGTGGCACACAGGCCCCTTGCACACAGGCTGCTCCTGTAGCAAAGACTACCCACCATTCTGGCATCCCCCTTACTTTTGCAGCTGGGGCTGGTTCCCTGTTTATATCCACTCCTACTCACTTATGCTGTTTCTCTGGGGGAAGATTTTTTAATTTTAGATTATTTTATGGTGGGATAAGCACCTTTAACTGTCCTATTCAGTCCCACTGAACATCCTAAAGACCCCTCGGGATCAGGCTTTTTGTGACTAATAAAGAAAGTAATGTGTTTAACATTAGTCATAGAAAATTAGGGTTGGAAAGGACCTAAGGAAGTCATCTAGTCCAACCCCCTGCTCAAAGCAGGACCATCCCCAACTAAATCATCCTAGCCAGGGCTTAGTCAAGCCAGGCCTTAAAAACCTCTAAGAATGCAGATTCCCCAACTTCTCTGGGTGACCTGTTCCAGTGCTTCACCACCCTTCTAGTGAGAAAGTTTTTCCTAATATCCAACCTAAACCTCCCTTGCTGCAACTTGAGACCATTGGTCCTAATTATGTCATCTGCCATCACTGAGAACAGGTTAGCTCCATCCTCTTCTGAACCACACTTCAGGTAGTTAAGCTGCTAACAAATCCCCCCGTAGTCTTCTCTTCTGCAGATTAAATAAGCCCAGTTCCCTCAGCTTCTCCTCATAAGTCCTGTTCCCTAGCCCCCTAACCATTTTTGTTGCCCTCCACTGGATTCTCTCCATCTTGTCCACATCCTTTCTATAGGGGGGGGACAAACCTGGACACAGTACTCCAGATGTGGCTTCACCAGTGCAGGATACAGTGGAATAATTACTTCTCCCTATCTGCTGGCAGCGCTCCTACTAATGCAGCCCAGCATGCTGCTAGCTTTCTTGGCAACAAGGGCGCACTGCTGACTTATATCCATCTTATTGTCCACTGTAATCCCCAGGTCATTTTCTGCAGAGCAGCTGCTTAGCCAGTCAGTCCCCAGGCTGTAGTAGTGCATGGGATTCTTTTGTTCTAAGTGCAGGGCTTTGCACATGTCCTTGTTGAACCTCATGAGATTTATTTTGGCCCAGTTCTCCAATTTGTCCAGGTCACTCTGAATCCAAGCCCTACCCTCCAGAGTATCTACTACACCCCCCAGCTTGCAATCCATCCCAACTTCCAGATTATTAATGAAGATATTGAACAAAACCAGCCGCAGGACTGACTCCTGAGGCACTCCACTTAATACTGGCTGCCAGCTAGACATTGAGCCATTGATTACTACCCATTGAGCCTGACAACCCATCCAGTTTTCTGTCCACCTTTCAGTCCATTCATCTAACCCATACTTCCTTAATCTTTCATTTTTTTTCATTTCTCCCTGAACAATAACCTTAAGAGACAAGCAGAATCCCATCTTATTTAGCTCATGTTGACTTTAGAGTCTGTATTAGGGGTTTAGGTTGTAGCCGTGTTGGTCTAAGGATATAGGCAGACAAGGTTCCTTGGGTGAATTTGATATCTTTTATTAGACCAACCCAAATGGTTGGAGAATAGTTATTAAGCAAGCTTTCGGGTTCAAAAACCCTTCGTCAGGCTCAGGAAGCTGCAGCAGTTGGTGTGTGCTCTTCCTGGATGGAATGAAAAGTAAAGAAGCCAGGGGCTGGGCTGGGGGGTCAGTTGCCAGGCAGATTATAATGTATCAAATATCCAATGTCTATGTTTAGTCCCTGATCTCTAGTATCCAGCAGGTTGATGAAATGGAGCTCATAGGCTCGTCTCTGGGGTGTGTTGTGTAAATTTCCCTTGAGGATCAGGACTGAGAGATTGGAGAGAGAGTGGCCCTCCTGTGAGAAATGTGCCCCCACCGGTAATTGGGTGTTTCTGTCTTTGATAGATTTCTGGTGTGCGTTCATTCTGGTGCGCAGTTGTTGTCTGGTCTCTCCTACATATCTTCCATCAGGGCATTTGGTGCATTGGATGAGGTATATTACATTCCTGGAGGTGCAGCTGTAAGATCCTGGGATGCTGATGGCTCTGTTGTGGGGTATAGTAATAGTGGGGGTGGTGGAGATGTGTTGGCAGGTTTTGCATTTCTTGTCATGGCACGGTCTGGATCCTTTTGGTGTGTTCTGGGCTTGAGGAAGTTTGCTTCTGGTGATGAGGTTGGCGAGGTTCGGTGCTTGTCTGAAGGCTAGGATGAGTGGCTCTGGGAAGATCTTTTTAAGAATAGGGTCTTTTTCTAGTATGGGTTGCAATTTTTTGAGGATTTTCCGTACAGGTTCAAGCGATGAGTGATAGGTCATAACCAGCGGTGTGCGATTTGTGGGTGTTTTTCTTCTGTACTACAGCAGTTCTTCACGTGGTATCCAGGTGGCTCCTTCAAACGTGCGATCTACCTCTCTGGAGGAGTGTCCTTGCTGGGTGAAAGCCTTTTTAAGATTGGTGAGGTGGCAATCCCGGGTGTTCTCTTCAGTACAGCTGCGGTGGTATCTGAGGGCTTGGCTGTATATCACAGCTTTTTTGGTGTGTTTCGGGTGATTGCTGGTTCTGTGCAGATATGTATGTTGGTCTGTGGGTTTCTTGTATACTGTGGTCTGTATTTTACCCTTCTGGATACTGGATACTGGAGTCTGTATTATATACTCTCTGTTTTATCATAGTAAAGTGAACTGTATGTTTGCTTCATGTTTGCCTTAGCAACCAGGCCTTCTTCACTTAGTGTTGTGATGCAAGAAGACAAATAAAAAAAATTAGTTCAAATAGAAATTGGGTGAAGAATTATGACCTGCAAGCTAGTGGAATCCAGAAGGTGGTTCTTTCTCAGTGTCTACTTTATGTGCTAAACAAGCAGGCCATTATTTTCTTGTTACATTTTTTGACATCTCTAAAGGGTGTGTTTTTAAGAGGTAAATTTGGACACCAACCCTAATTCTTTTTTTAGGGTTCAACATAAATCTTTAGGATGTGTTTAATTGACTGATGAGCACACTGGAAAAAAAAAGATTACATGCACATACAAACAATGATTCAGTTGTGTCACCATGGCAACTATAAGTAAGAACTGATTAACATGATGTTCTCTTTAGTATGTCTTCATCTATTGCAAACACAGTGCTTTTACTTGTGTACATTTTCTTTTTTAAAAAAGAAGAAATTATCTATTTGGAAATGATTCAGTTGGGAAACAGCATCTTCAACTATCTTTATCCCAAAGTCTGGTTTAGGTTCCCAGGGGTTCAAAAAATATGTTCTTTTCTCACCAGTCTCTGACATAAACTGAATGTAATACTTCAAATTCATTCACCCACAGTACTCCTTTTGGCCCAAGTGTTATCTCTCCCTGTTGTTTTCAGGTAGGCCCCCATTCTCAGACTAGGCACCAGCAGGTAATGGTCTGCTAATCCCAAACAAACATCTACTCTAGGATAAGGTGTGAACAAACATTTACACTGATGGAATTTTTACTATTGTAGTTTTAGCCATGATTTTTTTTCTCAACCAAAATGTATACCAGACTTGTCTAAGTTACCTCACTGGTCTATTCCTTGTTTAAAGGCAAGTTCCAGTGGTGTAAACATGTTATGTGTCTATGTTTCTAGAGTTGGTGCATTTCAAAAATCTATATAACAGAGTATGTTGAATCATGTAATGACTGATGCTTTCTCCTGTGTTTTACAGTCCAAACCCAGCATAAACCTCTACCACAGGGCTTGGCACCCACAGCCACTACTGTGCTCTGACTGCCACATGGACTGCAAAGGGTTCTCGATGGACCATCTACACACTCATTAATGTGCAGTAGTTACTGCACATTTAGGTTAGTACTTAATGAAATACTAACTAAATGTGTGGCAATTACAGTTACTGTGCAGTAGCATCAGTGCATGGTTATTTCGTGATGCTTACTGCACAGTAGCTTAATAACAGTGTGCAGTAGCATATTAGCACGGTTTATGACTGGCACGCTACTGTGCAGTGTTTAAGCTACTGCACAGTAAATGTCTCATGTAGATGTGCCCCGTGAGACATAATGGAAGGTCATGAGACAGGATATTTTCTCAGTCATTAATCATAGAGAAGTAGGGCTGGAAGTGACATCCAGATGTCATCTAATCCAATCCCCTGCCTGAGGCAGGATCATCCCTATCCAAATCATCCTATACAAACCATAGTCTAAACTCTGTATAAGACTACTCTCAACCCTGACACAACACAGACCTAACACCCTTCATTATAATGGGCTGTTGTAGAGGTTGAGGGTTAGTTGTAGAGATGGTCCAAGAGCTGAGGGCAAAGGAGGGTTGCTGTAGAAGTGAAAATAACAGAAAGTTCAGACAAATGTATATCTGCCTTTGCTTCAAAAATAATTCTAAGAAATATATGTAAACCTATTCAATTATAATTATAACAGAATAATTATCATAATTTCCTATTACCTATTGACTGAAGTTTCATGGGACCATTCCAGGAGTCCTTTTCTCAAAGAAATCTACAGATATTCACCACCCTCCCCCATTTTTTGAAAACAGCCATAAAACAAGGCTCTTGTTTTAAACTTCCTCCTGCAATTTCAGTATTTCTATTTACTGTATCAAATATTTGCTGTAATTTTTTCACAGGTGCAGGATGCCTCAGATCTTGAGATTCTCACAGCTACTCATGACCATGATCCATGGTAAAATAGTCTCTTTCCTTCTACCAAACACAGCTGTAAGCTGCAAAAAGGGAGACAGTAGAGTAGATTTCATCATCATTAAAGTTGTAAATTTTCCTATGTAACCCAGGCGCACCCAAGTACTGTGTTCCCCTCTCCAGATGGACGGGATGGGTGGCAGGCAGGAGTGCTATGAGAGGAACCTGCAATATGCAGGCAAGATCCCTCAACTCCCTATAGAATCAGGCCAGGACAAGAGATACTTAATTATATACAGATGTATTAATATATGCAAAAATTAAGATATTTGCTATTAATAAGCATACATATATATACAATTATCATATAATACTAAGTCCTACAAATAAGGGCTGAAAGCTTATACCCCTCCAGGTAGCCCCAAGCAATGTGTTGATAGACAGTTGGTCTAAAATAGACAACCAGCACTTAAGTACAGATGAGCACATATAAATACAATTAAAAAACAGTCAAAATGCAAATATACACTAGCGGTGTGCGAAATGGGTCATATTCAATTTGGATTCCACCTGAATCCAGGACAGTGATTCGACTGGTTGATTCAGATCACTGTTCCGATTTGATTCAGCCAAATCCAAATCTGAAGATTCGATGCTGATTCAGAGAATCAGCAATTCGGCCATAGACACAACTTAAAATGTTTTTTCTATGTACCTTGATATACCAGGTGCAGCTCAGGAATGCTGTGATGCTGGGAGGATGGAGAGTCCTACAGGAGCACAGGCCCCCGCCTTCCCCCCCACCCCGCATGCTTGGCAGCAAACCTAGAAGTGGACCGGAAGTACTTCTGGTCCACTTCCGGGTCCACCACTGAGCATGCAGAGGCCCCCCTGTACCTCCAGCTTGGCAGTTGGCCATGGGAGGACCCCAGGAGTCCCCCCAGACCTGGGAGGCACCAGTCACCGAGCCAGCAGGGTAGGGAGGGGCCTGCCCCCGCATGCTCCCCAGTGGACCCAGAAGTGGATCATAAGTGCTTCTGGTCCACTTCTGGGTCTGCTGTGGAGAGTGCTGGGAACCCGCCATGCTCCTGTGGAATGCTCTAGCTGTCCCAGCATCTCAGCATTCATGAGCCACCTGGTACCTAGAAGTATGTAGAAAAAACATCTAAAGCTGTCTCTTTGTCTGAATCATCGAATCTTTTTGAAACTCTCTGAATAGATTTGGAGCATTCTGACTCAATTTGGAGCGATTAAAGGGTCTCCTGATTCAATTTGGATTCAGAGATTCAGCCACCAAATCGGGCCGAATCTCCACCGAATTGAATCAGTGACCAAAGCTTTGCACAGCCCAAATATACATAGGTAAGTATAGGTAAGTATATGTAACCATTAGGGAAGGGGGTCCCAGCAGTGTCCTTTAAGAAGTTTATAGTTAACACTCTATTAAAATACTAATATACAAAGTTAAACTGTCCACAAAATATAAGGTGCAGTGTCACAGACTAAGGGGCACTCTTGCACAAAATATAAGGTGCCTCAAAAAACAGTTAGCTCAAACTTCCCTGAGGATAAACTGTGCCACAGCCAGGGTAGTTCCCCTCCCCTGTGGAAGTCCCTTCCCAACAACTCATGACTCCAAGGTCTGGATAGGTGGTCCTCATCCCCTTGGCCGAGTTGCTTCTCATGGGCAGGGCCTCCCATGCCACTGGCTCCCCTTTGGCTGCTGCCTGCAGTTGGTCCTGTGCACCATCATATGCACTGAGGGCTCTGTCTTCTGCAGGGGGTTGGAGGCCTGGGCTGCTTCGTGTGGCACTGGGGCTCAATCCGCTCCTGGACCCTCCATGCAGCATTGCTTGCACCGAGCCACTGGCCTTGTGTTGGTGGCTGCAGACCTTAAGCGGCTCCCAGGGTCTAGGTCCATGCAGCACCACCTGCACCAAGTTCTCTGGTCGCTTGCCATGGATCGCAGGCCCAAGCCACCTCAAACTGCTCCCAGGATCTGGAGTCCATGCACTGCTGCATGCACTGAGGTCCCAGCTGCTCGCCAGGGTTGTAGCCCTGAGCTGCCTCATGCAGCTCTCAGGGTCTGGGCTCCATGCACTGGTCTGTGCACTGGGTCCCTGGCCTCATGCCAGGGTTTGCAGACCCGAGCCACTTCAAATAGCTCCTAGGATCTGTGCTCCGTGCTATGCACCGACACCAGGTTCCCCACGGTGGAGCTGGGGACCTGCCACTCGCCGCTCCCACTCACAAAGAGGTGTCTTTGGGCTCTTCCGGGTGCTGGTCCCACCTGCTGGCCACCTCACACCAGCTCTTCTTTGCCTGTCCTCTTCGCTGTCCCTCAATGCATCTGCTGCATGCTGGGCATACAGCTCCTTTTATTCACTCTGGAGGCTCTGCCCCAGAGTGTTGTCAAACCTGCAAAGAGCAAGCTACAACCAGGCCCTAGATTCTCCTCTCTCTAGCCCACCCCCTGCCGCCGCCCCCTGGGCAGGTGGACAGGCTCCACCAATCACAATGAAGATTCTCTGAGCCTAGGCATGCTGGGCTGTATGGGTAAGTCTCCCACACCTATATTTGACCCAGGGTGAAATGTTTCACAGAGAAGTTTCATTCATAAATAAGCCAACAGTCCCTGTGCAATAAAACTCCATGCAACAAGTCATAACCACTTATGTCCCACTGTAGAGGGATTCTTCCGACACTGATTTCGCTCTCTTTCTATGGAAAAGTTCAGATGTCCAGATGGCACCATCCCGATGCATTTCTGCATGTTGTAGAACTTTCTCTGCATCTTCCAGGGTCTGCCTCACTACTACTCCCAGTAGCATTACTGCTTTGGAGTAACTATTGTCAGGGAGCAGAGTGGCTCAACCAGAGTTACAGCGGGAGCTCAGATCACAGGGCCTTCATACAGAGAGCCCTAGTATTCTCCAAGTTTTGAGTTTGCTTTTTTGCAAGGGAGTAGATTCAGTCATCCATTGTCCCCCCCACCATGGGATTATGTGGGAAAAACTCAGTGAGGGAATCTTTGTAGAAATCTGCTTGTCAAAAGTTCTCACTTGCATTTTTAAATGCAGGCTGGAATAATCCAACCCTTAAATTTGTATCAATAGAAACTGATTTCCATTCACAGTCTCTGTCATCCTCAAGATTTTTTCAAGATAAATCTGCAAAATTACATTTTCAGAGACCTCTCTCAACTTTGACAGTTTCTGTTGCTTTCATTAGGATTACATTTGTTCACGTGTCACTACTTCACTGCTTCCCTGCTTGGAGAAGTCTGATATTTTTCTCCTGTGGCCCAAGGACTTTCTCTTTGTGATTCATTTTTCACTTCAAACCTTCTGAATGAAAGACAGCATGCCTGTGCGCTTTGAATGAATGGTGCATAAGGCTTTGAATCTCTAACAAGCAGGTGGCTGAAGCTCTGAATATGACCTAATACATAAAAGCATGCCTGGCCCCCCTGCCACATTCACTCGGAGCAGGCAAGATTTGTTGTTACGTTTATTTTGTACACCCAAGCGTTTGCTGAAAGAACATGTTATACATAGCATGCAACATAACAATTACTATCCATTTTTAGAGCTTGAGTTAAACAGAAAAAAATAGCATTGAGGAATAGGAGAAAATAAGAGATACAATTTTTACAGTCCAATGATACAATCTCTACTCATTTCTTTCTTCATTTCTCTTTGTTTTGTTGGCACATTGGTGTTCAAACTGTGCTTTGTTTCATTTATATTGAAATCAGCCAGCAGTAGACAAAGTTCATAGCATATATTTAGAACCTTGGATTCTGAGACTGTTAATTATTACTTCCCTCCATCTTTGTTGGGAAGCTGCTAGTGATTTGTTTTCAGGCTCACTTCTTGAGTATTTACTGTCATTTATAATGAACTCTTTATCTTTCCCTTTTTTCGCCTCTCTCTCAAAACGCTGACCACATACCAGCTCTGCTTTGCATTTCTGCATCTGAATTTATATTTTAATATTCATAATCTATTTGTACTGACAACCCATCAATACACTAAATTAGTATATATACAGCTAACAAGTAGTGTACATGCTTAACTGGCTTATCATAACATTAAAACAGACAGACACAACAGATTGTCTCAGCAGGGTTTAATAAACTGTACTTATCCACAGTTCCCGTGTAAAAACAGGCATACAGCTGAAAAATAAAAGTCTTCCCTTGCAGTAATCAGATGAACAATAAAGATGCAGAAGTAAATATATTTCAGTCTTCTGATTAAGGATTTAAATTTTCTTCCCTACAGTACGATACCTAACTTTGGGTGCCTCTTTAGGCAAACAACATTATATTTGTGTAAAGAAGTTACTACACTGAAATAAATGGACTTAAAGTTATATAAATTAATGTTAGGTGGGTGGAGACCTGGGCCCAAAAATATGTGTTCCTTTCTGACCTTTAATACCTTCCTTCCAGAGATTTCCTGGCAAAGCTGCCTACTCTGGCCCTGGGAACCTATATGGTTAGAATATGGATCACCTCTGCATTAAAAGATTGCCAAATATATCTTGTGATCTTTTTTATATATTTATCTCATTTCTACTTTATTTATAAAAATCATATCATTTTAATTTGCTCAAAATAAAAAAATAGAGGTGCAACGATGCACTGGTCCCATATCGGATCAACACCGATATAAGGAAAATTGACATGACTGGCAATCAGCCTTTTTTGGCTAATGTGGCCAGTAAATGCCCCGTGCATGCATGCAGCCACAGTGCAGCATGCAGGTGGTGATGTTGAGCCCCAGCTCAAGTCTGGGATTGTGCCCGGTATGCAAAGGCCAATAAAGATACCAGGGGTGAAAGTATAAAGAAGATTTATTGCCAGCAATAAAAGGTGCAAGCGGAATAATTTCACATAACAAGCACACAGATTTGTAATTCTAAGCATCTTTTATACAGGGGTTATAGACCTTCATAAGCATTCTTGTTTGCTAATTGGTTATAAAGGAGTGACGCAAGGAGTTCTTTACTGAGCATGTCTCTATACCTGTGTTTTAGCCATGTATCTCATTTACATACATGTATGTTTCATTAGCATACTTTCTCCCCACCTAGGGGTGTGATTTTTAGTATTTTAATGAGCTCTTTGCCTCAGTCCTCTCTTTCTGCTTTTGTTTTCAAGCCTCCTTTATCTAAGACTGTCTCCTCCTTATCATTGCAGATGGGCATTAGTTACATAACAGAGACTTTTGCTTGGGCTTTGTATAGTAGTTTCTAGGTCAAACCTCACAGTGAGAAGCACAGCCAGATAGCATGGAAAGCAGCCAGGTCCATCTGGTAAGTCTGTTGTGAGGGAAGGGAAGGGGTGTTGGGGGGTGGAGATCAAGGCCCCTCTGGTGAAGGAGGGAGCGGGAGTGGGGCTGGGGCAGAGGCAGGTGTTGCACTGCCAGGGTGGGGCAGGGCATGGGACAGAACCACAAGCAGCTCATCTGGAGGGTGCGGGGAAGCTCCCACCACTGTGTGCACCCCAGGAGGGCATAAGGGGGTATCCCCAGATCTGAGCATGGGGCCAGGGCAGGCTACCACTGTGGGCTGGGGTCAGGACTGAGCCAGGGCTGCACTTGGGGTGGGCAGTGGCACCTCTGGGAGGGAGGGTTGGGGGGCTATGGTGAATTTGGGGTTGGCTGCAGCCCCCCCGCCCCATAGCCCTGCTCCCAGTGCCACCACTGCCTGCCCTGAGTGAAGCCCCAACCTAGGCCCCACACCAGGCAGAGCTCTGCACCATGCTGGCCTCAGCCCGCAGTGGCAGCCCACCCTCGCCCCACATGCAGATCCAGTGGCACATGCCCCCCATGCCTCCCAGGGTGTGTGCAGCAGCAGAAGCAGCCACCCCTCCCCACACCCCCCAGATGAGTCGCTCGTGGCTCTGTCCCACGCTCCACACTGGCTGGGCAGCACCTGCCCCAGCCCCACCCCCACTCTCTCTCTCTCACTGCAAGGGCCTCGATCTCCCATCCCTTCTACCACAACAGACTTAGCAGCTGGACCTGGCTGCTCTCCACACTGCCATGATGCATATCAGCAATCAGATTGGTATCAGCCAATATGGCTTGTTAAAAATTGGATATTGGTATTCTCCAAAAAATTCTCTATCGTTGCACCTCTAGCAAAAAATGCTTAGATGTCTTATTACAAAGAATTCTGATGGAAATGATACTTGTAAGCTAGCAGTGCCCTCAATCCTGCAACCCATACAATCAGCTTTACTCACATGGCTACTCAAAGAGCTCTGATTCTGCATCAAAACCTCCCACTGTAAACCTATGCAAATTCCCATTCACTTGAGTGGGTTTCCTCTAGCAGTTTACACAAGATTACAGTGGAGGAACAGGGCCCACATAAGTGCATGCATGGAGGGTCTTCAAGGATGACCCCATAACAGTTACACTGCAAGGCATTATCACATTCAGAACATTTGAGAAAATGGGGCTTTGTCAAAACAAGGTTGCTGTGTATCATTTTACATTGTATAGGGGGAATTGCTCAGATGTTTGTTAACTTAGACCTTCAGATAAGTGTATGGAAGATAATTAAGGTTATATATATAAAATTAAAGCAATTGTTATAACTGTACATTGAAGTCAGACCTATTGTCTTTATAGCAACAGTCTTTAGGCAGTGACATCCTTATGCAGCATAGTTTTATGCATTTATGCAGTATAGTGACCTGCCACTTGGCTCAGGAATCAGAAGATTATTTATTGGTTATTCCTTTTGTGCTTAATCTACGTTGTGCAATTTTCAGGGAGATGGAAGGAGTTGATGCCTTGTTTTTAAATATGTTTGTATTTTTCAAGACATAGAACAATAGAGAGCCCACTGGCAGTAGATGCAATGTAACAGCACATCAGACATACCAGCTGACCCATTCTTCAGCAATAAACTCAGAGGAAAAAGCAGCAAAGATATTTGAGTTGTTCTTGCCCCAAGTAATTCTATGCACTCCTATATTTCTGCTGGGTTTTGCTCTAATGCTGTTTTTTGCTACTAAGAGAACAGAACAGGAGCCTGAGACTTAAAATACGTCTACTGTTTTACAAGCAGCAGACATCGTCATTGCATTAAAACTGTTTAGAACAGGAGCAGGCAACATATGGCCTGCGGGCTGGATCCAGTCCACAGGCAATTTCATCCACACCGCAGGCACCCATGAACTAATTGTACCCCACCCACCTCACATGCCTCATTCCCACTCTCATGCATGGAAGGGCCGAGCCCAGCCAGCATGTAGCTTCCAGGCAGGGCTGCTGCTGACACTGCTGCAGCCACCAAAGGACCTTCTCAGCTTCCCTGTTGTCCCACTCACTCCGGGCACCAGGTAGGGTGTAAGTGGGGGAGAGCTGCAGCTGGACAGGACCACAGAGCATAGGGCTGGTAGGAGTATGGAGCCCATGCCTAGGGGGGCAGTGGGAGCACAAAGCTTGAATGGGCAGGGTGTGGATGTGAGTGAGAGTGGAGGGGGTCTGAGGACCCCCCACACAGACCCCACTGTGGCATACAGCCCTTACTGGCAGCAGCAGCAGCAGCAGGTGGTGGACACTCAGGGCACTCATACCACATGTAGGTGCTGCCACCTGGTGATGTGTGGGTCCAGCCAGTGCTGCACGTGGGAGCAAGGAGCACAGCCAGGTCAGCCTGCCTCTTTCATGTGGGGCTCCCTGCGGTGCATGTGCAACTCCAAGCACTCATGTGCCACTAGGGGAATCCCTGCATGATGGAGCTGACTGCCTTTGCTGATCCCTGCCATGCAGGTCCTGGGACTCCATCAGGAAGCATGACAGAGGCAGGCCAGCCTGGCTACACTTCTTGCCCCCATGTGCAACACTAGCCAGAGTCATGCATCCCCGAGTGGCAGCACCTGAGTGGACCACAAGCACCCAGAGCACTCCCGCCTGCTGCTGTTGCTGCTGACTGTGGCAGGCGCACTGTGCCATAGGGGGGACTGTGGGGGGGGTCCCCACACCCCACCACCCTCCCTCACACCCCACTAATGCCACACACCCACACTCTGCCCTCACAACCCCCCACATATACACCCCCCAACATACCCTATTACCACCACACACACAGCCACATCCCCTCACAACCCCCCACATCCCCCTCATCCCACTATACACAGACACACACACACCCAACCACACCCCCCACACAAAATATGCAAGGGTAAGACTATATTTTTGAGTTAGAATAAACTCTCTGGTAACTGGCACCTTACAAGCCAGCATGCTCTGTTAACTGGCATGCTGGCTTGTAAGGAAAAGTGAAACCGGAAGTGCCCACTGCGGCACTTCGAGTTTCTCGGAGCCCCCATGGCCCGGGGGCATAACAGGCTGCATGGGGCCCGCCTCCCTGTCCCATGGGGCCCACAGGGCCCACAGGAGGGGCGACGATGCCACAGGAGGTGCAGTAGCCCCACCACTTGACAGAGGCCCCACGCCCTGGACACCCCATCTCACCAGAAGTCTCACTCCTAACCCCTGACCTTTGCCACCAGAAGTACCTCCCCTTGGCCCCAGAAGTACTCCTTTTGGGAGGGGAGGGTTGCCATCTTGGAGCCAGAAAAAAAACAAAAAACAAGCAGGTGTTTGATTTTTAGCATATGACTTGTTTTTTGTTTTTTTTCTGTCAAGTGGTGGGGCTACCCTTGCAGCCCTCAACAGCTCACCAAAACTCATTAGGTGGCCCTCCAGCCAAAATAATTGCCCCTCCTCCCCCTGGTTTAGAGATAGGATTCAATGACAACTTCTCCCAACCTCTGCCCAGTCTTGATGATCTTGTAGATTGACACAGTTTCTCTCTCTCTCCTCAGCCAAGAACCTAGTCCCTACTTAAAGGTCCAGAGCAACTTTACCCTTTCCATGGATTTGATTTGATTTATAACATCTAAACAAGAGAAACATTAGTGTCAGTTTCTTCCCCAGTCTTTATTTTTCTGAGGGCTTTCATCCAGAACTGCTTCTGTGTTAATGATCTTTCCTTTGAGGCCCTATATAGCCTCCCTTATATTGAGACTAATGAGCCAAACAAGCACAGGGAGCCAGCAGAAATCTACCAATGGCTTTCTACATTATTTCAATACCTGCTAATGGTGGGGTGGATCAAAAATTGCTAACTTGTTACAGATGCCCACAATTTTTTACTGATAACTTTTAACCTCACATAGGATCATAAAAATATATATAGTGTAATTTAAAATGACAATTTTATGGATGCTTAAGAGCATCCCTATATCTTTCCCCTTTTTTATAGACTGTCTATAAATTTATAGCTAGTCATCTAACATAGCAAGGTGTGGATCAGGCAGTAATTATCATTCTCAGAAATAAGATCTTCTCTATAACCAACCCCCCATAAAAGCCAGACAAATCAAGAAGTGGCAGTGCTTTCAGTTTGTTTGAAGATGTGCTTAATTTTCCATGCATCACAAAAAAAAAGACATGACATAACTGTTGTTTGTTATTTACAAGCATAAGGATACAAAGCTCAATGTGAAAACCAGATTTGTAAATGGTGAGATATTTGATGTAAAATTAGAAAAGTGAAGGAGAACTGAGTGCAGGCAAAGCACATCTAGCTGATTCAGAGTGGGTTCTAGACCAGAGCAGCTGGGGCAGTGGGCTCTGAACTCCCTCCATCCCGTCTCTCCTACAGCTTTTGCTCCCTGCCTCTGCCCCAGGGGTAGCACAGCACAACCTGCTGTACTGAGGGAGCCCTCTGCCTGGTGTAGCCGGCAGCTGAACAGTGTGTGACCCCAGTAGGGCCATGGCTTACATTAATACGGCCTTTATGTTGTTCAGCTCCTGGGTGCAGGAGCATAGTGATGTGACCAGGCACCCAGATATGGGGGCAATGACAGCTCCTGACTGCCACCACAATGACAACAGGATTTCAATCACATGGTAACCTTTTGTTTCATGCCCCCTTCTCCCCAAATTGGCACACAGGGCAGTTGCCTCAGGGCCTTGTTACATGTTACACTGAGAGCTGCACAAATGTTGATCAGCTTAGAGCTAGCTTGCAGTTGCATCTTTCATTTGAGTGGCACATCTGTGGGGAGTGGCCACACCTTAATGGAACAGGAGCTGGGTTATGTAAATCAAGAGATAATACTGGCCTGGAGTGGCATAACTTTGAGTCACATAATGAGTGCTTTAAGCCACTTAAATCTGTTAATGTGTGAACAATCCCAGTGGTAAGAGCTCCAAGAGCCACCCAGAATTAACGTGTAACAAGGCCCTCAGATGACCTGTGCTAGTTATGCCACTGCCCAGCCATTTAAAAGTTGGACAGACCTATTGTAGACTATGCTCCTATATGATAAATAGGTGACAGAGCAGTATGACATGATACATTTCTCACCTATAATTGTACATTAATAAGGTGTTAGAGCATTTTATTAGATACTTAGGCAATAACCCCCCCCCCCCAAGTAGTTATCTAATTCCTTGGAATAGCAATATCTCAAGTATCTGACTACTGCAATGAAATTGAATTAATAAATAAAATTAAAATATAATCAAATCTATGAATTTCCTTATGCGGTTTAATATGGGCTCTGACAAATGGTCTGTAAGTCAGGCACCCCAATTGTGACTAAGTCATTTAACCTCTCTCTGGATATTTTCCCCATATCACATAATTTTCCCTCTCCGCAAATCCCTTTTAAGAGGAAAAGGACTTAGTCAGTGCACTTCTGAATCAGGCCCATCTTCATCTATGACTTCTATCCTGGGAAGTGTTTGTAACTGAGGGCCTTGTTACATCTTACACTGTGAGCTGCACAAATGTTGATTGGTGTTAGTGCAAGCCTGAATTTGGAGTAGTCACACTTCAGGGCAGCAAGGGCCTGAAGGACTGAAAAGTAAGACTATCCCTGCCCATTCTGGGCTTTCCCCCTGCCCCAAGCCCTCCAGGCCTCCGTCCAGGCCCTCCACGCTCCCCCTCCACTCAATCTTTACTAGGGGCACTGTCTGTCCCAGGAGAATAGGCAGGGAAGGGATAATCTGCCTGCCTGGCCACTGCTGCCAGGTTGCTATTCTTCTCTGGGCTGAGCCCAGCCCAGAGAACAGTGGCAGTGGTGGTAGCTGGCCAGATAGGCAGGACAGACAGCACAGGCAGCCACAGATGAGTGGGGGAACATAAATAGGGATTTGGGGTGCTGGGGAGGGTGGCGAGGCAGTGGACCCAATCTGGGCCAGCGGAGAAAGGGGGAGCAGAGGGTGTTTACACTAAGATGAAGCCTCTGTTGCCTACATCTTAGTGTAATATGAGTTGAGGTAATGAGTAGTATGGATCACATATAATCCTGCTCTGGAGTGCCGTAACTTTGAGCAGCATAGCAAATGTTTAAAACTAGTTTAAGATGTTAATGTGTGGATAATCCAGGTGTGAAGAGCTCCAAGAGCCATTCAAAATCACTGTGTAAAAGGCCCTGATATAAGTTAAAACAGTCTTAATGCTGCTTCTACTTGGAGCAGGGAAACAACAGCACTAGATACAGGGTTATGCAAATATGACCTTCTTCCACCTTTAAACACGCACAATCTGACATTTGGTCTTGCCACAAATTTTGATATTTCAGCAGTTGTTTTTTTGTCCTGAATATGGTGAAAAAATTACACACACACACACATACATATATTTACACACGTACGCATGCATATATGTGTATGTATATGTGTATATAAACTTTTCCTCCATATATATAAAAGAAACACTCAAAGAAAAATATTCAGGATAATCTAATCAAATTGCATGAACATCCTGTGTTTCTTTTCAGTTTTTGAAACAGAAAACCCTCAATTTGCCAATCTTGTTTAAGGTTTTTTCAGGATTTTCCCTCTTTTTTCCCTCCTGTTTTTCCTCTGCTTTTTCCATTAATGAAGAAGGACAAAGTAAAAGAGTGTGAAGAGTTAGGAGAGACTCATTTTTTAATACCTTCTTATTTTTTCCCAGATGTGGAAAAAAAAGTGGAAACTGGTAATAAATGGTGGGAAGAAGGAAAATATCCTGTCTCTCTTCCACTATATTGAAATTTTTTCAGCAAAACATTTGGAGGAAATGTGCATGTTCCTACAGAAAATGTTGATGTTTACAAATACTCAGTTTCACAATGGAAATATTTTTTCCTTTTAGAATTTAATCATTAGATTATTAGTCTCTGAATGATGCCTTTGTCTGCAGAATAAGAATTGTGTCTCTATTGATTTTGTCAGAATTCCCTACTGGTTTGAACATGCTCATATAAAAATGATAATACCAAAACTATGAAGTTGCTACAGTTACTTTTGACTTTTTTTGTTTGTTTCTTTGTTTCTAAGGGGCCATAAGGCTGGCTTTTTCCAGTACAAGGTTTGTGTGCGAGTCATTCTAGGTTTTACTGTTTTTCTCACTATATCGTGCCATTTTACTGAAGAGTATTAACACAGTATCTGTGAGGAGGAAATAGATTTAAGCAAATGGGTCAATAGTACTGTCATGTATTCCTATGAATGAGCTGTTTGCACTGACTGTGCAGTAGTGCCTGCCTGATTGGGATTTGGGGGTTCAATAATGAATCTGCTTTACCTTTGAATAGCTCCAGATGCTTTTGCAAGACACTAACTCTTTTCTTTCCCCCTCTTTTTTCCATTTTTAAGTCAGAATGAATTGATCCCAGACTGTTCCTCTATACTCTGACACTCCTGAATATGAAAGTGTCATTGTAAAATGAACCATAGCAAATTCTTAATAAGCTACCTTCACAGAGAGTTATAGTTTTTGACATTTAGTTATAGACTTATCCCTTGTGCAGGAAGCCTCATTCATTTCATGCATGCTAACCACTGTGAGAAAAAGTCATTCAATGGATATTAAGTATTTTTTTCATACTTTGGTCTATTGAACAACCACATCACATGCACTGCCAGCCCCAACCAGCCAGCATGAACTTAGTGAGAAAAGTAAATGGAAACAAGGGGACAGAAGAAACAGCAAAAGTGCGTGTGAAGTAGGAATGGCATGAATTCTTTTTCATTTTAGTTCAGCAGTGATCTACTTGGGCAACAGTGTTTGGCTGAAATCAGCAGTTCAAATGAAATCTATGCAATCTATGAGAAAGTAAGTTGTTAACAGTCTGCCACTCTGACTGATCATGTATAACCTAAGGTTCAGAGTTGCTCCCATAAACCCACCCTTGAAAGTAGCTTTTTTCCACAAGTACCTTGTAGGAGTTTTTACTTTAAAAAACATGTGACTACTGTCCAGCACCAAATGGATTAATTAATTTTGCTGATATTTCATTTATTTTCAATTAATGGTAAGTTTTTTGAATGATACCTATTAAGGCAAGCTTATGGGATGGCAGAGTTACCAACATTCTGCATTTTTTTTTAAACCAACATTTCTTCAGAATCTGCTTCTTAGGCAAATGCATGTGGATTGAAGAAACCAGTTGTGTTTTCATATGTATTATTTTAAACACAAGAATACAGGCTTAATAAATTCTACCAATACTACAATTCTAGTGAAAAAGCTCCTAATCTGCTTTGCTTTTTCTTGGGTATATGTAAATAGTAAGTAAAACCCTTCTAAGGGGAGCAAAGGGGGAAAAGTCATACTTTGTCTAATAGGAGAAGAGTTTCTTAGAAGTAGATCTGAAAAAAATCTGTGAACAATTTCTGGGTTCACTGCAAAGTGCATCAACCACTCTAATGTAGAATGTGTTCACATTTTTATTTCTAGCAGCAAGCAACTCTAGCTTACAAAAAGGAAAGCAGAAAAAGAATTTTTGTTCCAACTAGTCTGATTAAGGATAGCAATGACCCCAGCTACTTATGTTTTGCCAAAAACATAACTTTTTAATGTTATTATACTCCGAGTTTTCCAAGACTATTGCACTTCAGCATGGCTCCTCAAAAGTAGGTACGTAAATTCAAACAGAATCTGGGCACACAAGCTCATGCAAACCAGTATACATGCACTGATATAGATCAACTAAACTCTTTAGTAGACCTTCATTGATTCATTTACCAGTGGCTTAGGATCCCAGAGCCTATCAAGGGTCCTAAGCCACTGTTGCTTTCTTAAAATAAAAAACAAACACTTACAAACAAATTCTGTCATTGTAGATTCAGCATTGGAACATCCCATTTCATGCCTCCCAGATATTTTTAAAGAGAATTTAAAAAAAAACCAAAACTTCCTTTTTGTCCCTGCAATTTCCAAGCAAAAAATAACTGTGGGGTACAGCTGGGGGCCTGCATTTTTAGACCTATCCATTGTGCCTAAGGTGTGAAGCTGCCAACCAAGATCTTCATCCCAGAGATTATAGTGATCTCTTTAGATGGCCTCAACCTGGCCAGGGACCCTTGGAACTTTATTAGCATATAACTCCAAGAACATACAATGACGACATTTCATTATGTGTGACAGATTCAGAAAAAAAGATCGAAACTAAGTGCTTTATCAGCTTCAATAATTAAAGACCCCTTGTGTTGCCAGCTGTAGAAAACTGAGTGTTCAGTGGAGTTTTCTGCTCACCCAAGCTTTACCAAATGATTCCTTTCTCCCTTCCCTAAATGGCCTAATTATACAATAGACAGCTTCCTTAGGGTATTCAGCCTTGTATTTTGCCACATTACCATTAGATGTGGAAAGGATTAATTAAATAACGGTGTATTAAATGACTATTTTCTCATTCATTTATTCCAAGTCTGACCTCATTGTGCATTCTGCCTTCGTGGAGGTTCAGAAGATGACAAGATCTGTTCTCTTGCCAATACTCAGGTGGTTAGGCTACCATTAGTGCTGCTGAGTGTTGTGTGTGATTTTCTCCTACACTCCCTTATTAGGGAGGGAATGGTCTTCATGTTTTAACCTTCAATTAAAAAAGGCAAAAAAAAATTAGCTCCATTCTCTTTTATGCTTGCCTTAGTATAATTATTATTACTGATTTCAGCATGCTGGTTTCAGCATGAAAAATCAGCAGTTCTCCTGTCAGGGTGGTGCTGGAACTCCCTACAATATAGAATCATAGGAAAAGGGGTTGGAGGGGCCTCATGAGGTCATCCAGTCTAGCACTTCTGCTCAAGTCAGGATCATCACTGACTAAAGCATCCCAGCCAAATGGCTGTCCAACATCCTCTTTAAAACATCCAGGAATGGAGATTCCACAACTTCTCTAGTTAGCCTGTTCCAATGAATGACCATCCTCATAGTCAGAAAGTTCCACCTGATCCAAATTACAGTTCCTCTGCTGCAGTCTAAGGCCATTACTCCTAGTCCTGGCCCAAAGAGCCATGGAGAAAAGCCCATTTCCATCCTTTATGTAATCACCCTTCAGGTGTTTGAAGACTGTTATCAAATCACCCATCAGTCTTCTATAGACTAAATAACCCTACTTCTTCCAGCCTTCCCTTGTAATTGAGGATTCTTACCAATTTTGTTGATCACTATTGGACACTGTGCATATTTTTCTTGAAGTGAGGGACCCAAAACTGGACACAGTACTCCAGGTGAGGCCTCACCAGTGCCAAATAAAACAAAAGAATCACATGCCTTGGCTTGCAAGTGACACTCCTGTTAATACAACCCAGTATGCTGCTTTTTCTTTCTGCAACAAGAGAACACTCTTGGCTCATATTTAGCTTGTGTTCCACTGTAACCCCCAGGTCCTTATCTGCAGTACTGCAGCTTAGCTAATTGTTCCCCAGTCTGTATTTGTGCATGCAATTATTCCATCCCAAGCTCAGGACTTTGCACTTGTCCTTGTTGAATTTCATACAATTTACTTTGGATCATTTCTTCAGTTTATCCTACCCTTCAGAGTGTCTGTCACTCCACCTAACATGGTGTCACCTGCAAATGTGCTAAATTTGTACTCAAGTCCATCCTCCAAATTATTAATGAAAATGTTAAACAATACCTGATCCAGGACAGACTCCTATGGAACTCTACTTGATACTCCTCCCAACTAGACATTGGGCATGTCTACACGTGCACCCGACTGTACAGTAACTGCTGTTACTGTGAAGTCCTGGAAGTCCATGGGTCATTTCCAACCCTATTGTGCAGTAGCAGTGAGCTACTATGCAGTAGCTCATTGCTACTACCCAGTATGCCTGTCAATGCTATGTCACTGTAGTTCGTCACTATAGTGACGTAGCAGCTCATGTAGACGCACCCATTGAGTCATTAGTGTTGAGCTCAGTGATCCAACCAGTTATGTATCCACCTTATAGTACTTTCATCTACTCTGTATTTTCTTAGCTAATTCTTAGCTAATTAATGACAATGTTGTGGTAGGGAGTATCAAAAGTGTTACTTAAGAAACGTGCAGTTCTGAATATACTCTCCAGAGTAAACTAATCACAACATCACCCTCTACATGTGCATTTAAGAGCAGAAATTTACTGCAGTGTAGGATAGTACCTGTGTCTGACTGGACTATACTATGACGGAGTAAATTAATTGACTCTGCAGTAATTGTGACACATGTTTTGATGGTGACATTTTACTGTGCATTAAATTAGTCTAATGTGCAGTAAAGCACATGTGTAGATGTGCCCAGAAAGACTTGTTATAATCTATGTCTCATTAACTTTATTTTTATAGAAAAGATAATACGTCCTCAGAAATGTTTTCAAGATATGTTTGGATAAAAGTAGTGCCATGGTAATACTACCAACTGATATAACAGAAAGCTCAAATTAATACAGTGCATTTTTCCCCATACTTTCTCTTCTTAAATTCTGCTTTAATAGGTTTGGTAATCTCAGCTAGGCAGAATCCTAAAAACATGCATAAGGGTTAATTAGACATGACATGCTGGCTTTCATACAAAAGCTACAATTTGATTGGGTTAAGCAAACACTCATGTTTGACTTGGCATATCCTGGCATAGAGATATTGTAATTAGAAAATATAACACGGGTTGAACTTCTGTCAGTCTGGTCATATACAAGTGTTACATGTGTGTCAGGAAAAATACCTGGCACAAAAAGCAAACATACAGGCATTCAAGCAGTTTGTGGCAGAAACCCCTCCCACCCTGGGAACCTTTCCCCAGTATTTCTAACACAAACTGTTCAGTCTTTAAACAGCAACTTCAAGGTAGGAAGAGGGAGAGTGGATGGCTCCCTCAGGAGGTCAGCTGTCAGGGAACCATGTGAGGAACCATCTCAGCTCTCTCCAGTACTGTTCAAATGGTGGCACTAGTTCTTGCTGCCCTTTGAACAGCACCAGGGAACCTCAATACTGTCCAAAGGGCAGTGTGGTTTCCCTAACCGTAATTCACTCCCTGTGACAGAGGATTGGTTTCCACTGTGGGTGGGGGAGCCAAGGATTTAGTCTACTGTTGTCCCCTGGAGTGAGAGTTCAACTTTGTAGCTCTCCAGCCAGGGGGCTGGAACATCTGTACACTTCCCTTCTCTCCATATTTTCATGGCACTGCAAATTGCCCATGCTGCAAGCTACTGGTGATTCATTCCCTCTAACAGATTTGTTTAGTAGAGATAAAAAGTTTTGAATTATCCAAAGATTCAACCTTGGACTTGTTTTTATGTATGTTTCTCATGCTTTGAAGGGTTCTGGTAGTTTTATTTCTACTGGAAATATTAATGCTTTTAGGGCCAAATTCTAAATCTCAGATATGTAAAATGAACTCCCACAGAAGTACCTGAGGGGTGGCTGTGGTCCTTAGAGTGGTGCTGCATCCTAGATTGGTGTAATCACACATACTGCTAGAAACTTATCAAATGCCTAAAATATTAATTGATCTAATACATGTTGTTTATTCTGTTTGTGCCACCTTGTTATTCAAGTTATGTGAGTTTAGCTGAAGAAGATGGTAGTGTTATGCTTGTAATAGTTACGCTCCCTCAAAACATAAGAGTTGAATACTGTCAGGACCAATACATCCTTCTAGGACAGATAAACTGAGTAACACACAGTTTTATTATGTGAGTGCCTTTCAATGAGATGTTTTCAGTCTCACATATAGACTCAGTCTCGCATATGATCTCATAGCATTTGTTTTTAGCTTGAGAGATGATGAGTCTAGTGACCATGATCAAAATTTCTCTAACCTCTGGTGTACATTCTGCATACTCATTGTCCAAATGGCATCCCTGATACTCTGCTGGTACCTGTGTTTCAGTGGTGAAGTGATTCATATGTGTATATAGGGCCAAATCCTGAAATTCTTAACCAGGCCTATAAATCTTAAATTCTTAAAAGCTGTAAATCCGGAAAAGTTGGGAGTCAGCTGCTTCTGCAGAAATGGCTCCCTACTCCTGGTCTTTAAATCTGTAGATCTTTACATGGGGATGAGAGAAAAGAAGATAGATGCCTTATTTACACACATTGCCTTCCAACATTTAAAAATCACACAAGGAATTCTCTAAGACAGTAATACAGACTCAGACTTAAGATAAAGGATGATAAAGGACTTTGTGCTTTAGGGTTGTCAGCCAGCACTAAACTCAAAGAATGGTATTTACTTTCAGAGTCCCTTGTGTTCATGTTTCCTTTATATTCCCATTGTAACTACTGTTGTTTAAAGGGGAGATCAGCTGTGATGGACAAACTGAGACAGAGGCTTTTGTTCTGGTATATTACTAAGATATTAGTGTAGAATATCTCTGGGTCTTTGGATATCTCTCTGGTAGGGCTGTGCAAAGCTTTTGGTGGTGATTCTGTTCAGAGGAGATTCAGCCCGATTCGATGGCTGAATCTCTGAATCTGAATCAAATCAGGGGACCAATTTAAAGGTCTGAATCGATTCAAAGCTCTCCGAATCTTCAGCAAAGATTTGGAGAGCTTTGATGATTTGGACAGTCCCCGGGGGCTGCAGCAGGGACCTGCAGCCACTCCAAGCTGGTAAGTACTAGGGGCAGGGGAGGGGACCATGGGGGGACCACCCCACTCCCCTAGCTCCCCCCCCCATGGTTGCCCCAGCTCCGTACCTTAAAGCCTGCCAGGGCTCTGGCCCTTTAAGAAAAACAAAAGCTAAGAAAAGCACCGGGACTCCTGGTTCAGCGTTGGGGCTTTGGGGGCTCATGCAGAGCCCCCCCCCACGTGGTGCAGGACAGCAGAGATCATCCCCCACCAGCAGGAGCAGTGAGTCCTGGGGTTTCTTCAGGCTTTTTTTTTTAAAGGCCCAGAGCTGGCCTGTGCAGGGCACCCATGGGGGGGCTGGAGGAGTGGGGGGTGTTCAGAGGCTCGTGCAGAGCCACCTAGGGGACAGTGGGGGCAGCAGGAA